>NW_028227810.1:0-29746 GCF_978045245.1 Mus caroli | reverse complement strand
ATGTTTTTCAAGTTTTTTCATAAATCTGGGTCCTGCAGTGTGATTTTCTCAATTTCGACCTTTTTTAGGTTCTCTCGCCATATACTGGGTCCTTCAGTGTGAGTTTTTAATTATCCACTTTTTTCATGGTTTCTCCCCATATTCTGGGTCCGACAGTGTGAATTATGAATTTTCACGTTTTTCAGGGTTTCTAGGCATATTCTGGGTCCTACAGTGTGATTTTCTCATTTTCCACCTTTTTCAGGTTTTCTCGCCTTATTCGGGGTCCTTCAGTGTGAGTTTTTAATTTTCTACTTTTTCAGTGTTTGTTGCCATATTCTGGGTCCTACAGCGTGTATGTTTAAGTTTACACGTTTTTCAGGGTTTTTCGCCATATTCTGGGTCCTAGAGTTTGATTTTCTCATATTCGACGTTTTTTAAGTTTTTTCGTAATTCTGGGTCCTTCAGTGTTAGATTTTAATTTTCTACTTTTTTCAGGGTTTCTCACCATATTCTGTGTCCTACAGGGTGAATGTTAAATTTTTCACGTTTTTCAGAGTTTCTCCCAATATTCTGGGTACTACAGTGTGAATTTTTAATTTTAAACCTTTTTAAGTTTTTTTCGACATATTCTGGGTCCTACAGTGTGATTTTCTCATTTTCCACGTTTTTCAGGTTTTCTCGCCATATTCGGGGTCCTACAGTGTGAATTTTTAATTTTAAACATTTTTAATTTTTTTTCATCCTATTCTAGGTCCTACAGTGTGATTTTCTCATTTTCAACATTTTTCGGGTTTTCTCGCCATATTCGGGGTTCTTCAGTGTGAGTTTTTAATTTTCTACTTTTTTCAGTGTTTGTTGCCATATTCTGGGTCCTACAGCGTTTATGTTCAATTTTACAAGTTTTTCAGGGTTTCTCAGCATATTCTGGGACCTACAGTGTGATCTTCTCATTTTCAAAGTTTTTCAGGTTTTTTCGCAATTCTGGGAACTACAGTGTGATTTTCTCATTTTCCACTTTTTAAGATTTTCTTGCCATATTCGGGGTCCTTCAGTGTGAGATTTTTATTTTTTACTTTTTTCAGGGTTTCTGGTCATATTCTGTATCCTATAGTGTGAATTTTAAATTTTTCACGTTTTACACTGTTTCTCGCTATATTCTGGGTCCTACAGTATGAATTTTTAATTTTAAACCTGTTTAAGTTTTTTTTTTTTTTTGTCTTATTCTGGGTCCTACATTGTGATTTTCGCATTTTCCACGTTTTTCAGGTTTTCTTACCATATTCGGGGTCCTACAGTGTAAATTTTTAATTTTAAATGTTTTTAAGTTTTTTCCACATATTCTGGGTCCTGCAGTGTGATTTTCTCATTTTCCACGTTTTTCAAGTTTTTTCGTAATTCTTGGTCCTACAGTGTGATTTTCTAAGTTTCGACGTTTTTCAGGATTTCTCGGCATATTTGGGGTCCTTCAGTGTGAGTTTTTAAATTTTCTACTTTCTTCAGTGTTTCTTGCCATATTCAGGGTACTTCAGTGTGAATTTTGAATTTTCCACGTTTTTCAGTTTTTGTGTCGTATTCTGGGTCCAACAGTGTGATTTTCTCTTTTTCTGACTTTTTCAGGTTTTCTCAGAATATTCTGGGACCTACAGTGTGAATTTTTAATTTTCCACGTTTTCAAGGTTTCTTCCCATATTCTGGTCCTACAGTGTAAAGTTTTAATTTTCCACGTATTTCAGTGTTTCTCGCCATATTCAGGGTACTTCAGTGTGAATTTTGAATTTTCAACTTTTTTCAGGTTTTCTTGCCATATTCCAGGTCCTTCAGTGTGAATTTTTAATTTTCATGTTTTTCAGGGTTTCTCGCCATATATTGGGTCCAATAGTGTGAATTCTTTAATTTCACGTTTTTCAGGATTTCTAGGCATATTCTGGGTCCTGCAGTGTGATTTTCTCATTTTCCACGTTTTTCAAGTTTTTTCGTAATTCTGGGTCCTACAGTGTGATTTTCTCATTTTCCACCTTTTTCAGGTTTTCTCGCCATATTTGGGCTCCTTCACTGTGAGTTTTTAATTTTCTACTTTTTTCAGTGTTTCTCGCTATATTCTGGGTCCTACAGTGTGATTTTTCTCATTTTCAACCATTTTCTGGTTTTCTCGCCATATTCTGGTTCCTTCAGTTTGAATTTTTAATTTTCTACTTTTTATTTATTTACTTTTTTCAGGGTTTCTCACCATATTCTGAGTCCTGCAGTGTGAGTATTTAATTTTCCATGTTTTTCAGGTTTTCTCGCCATATTCTGGGTCCTTCAGTGTGAGTTTTTAATTTTCCTCATTTTTCAGGTTTTCTCGCCATATTGAACCTCCTTCAGTGTGATTTTTAATTTTTCACGTTTTTCAGGTTTTTTCGTCATATTCTGGCTCCTACATTGTGATTTTCTCATTTTGAAACTTTTTCAGGTTTTCTTGGCATATTCTGGGTCCTACAGTGTGAATATTTAATTTTCCACGTTTTTCAGGGTTTCTCACCATATTCTGGGTCCTACAGCGTGTATTTTTAGTTTTCCACGTTTTTCTGTGTTTTTCGGCATATTCTGGGTCCTACAGTGTGATTTTTCATTTTCGACATTTTCAAAGTTTTTTTGCAATTCTGGGTCCTACACTGTGAATTTCTCATTTTCCACCTTTTTCATGGTTTCTGGCCATATTCTAGGTCCTTCAGTGGGAGTTTTTAATTTTCCAATTTTTTTCAGGTTTTCTCGCCATATTCTAGCTCCTACAATGTGAGTTTTTATTTTTCCACATTTTTCAGAGTTTTTCATCATATTCCAGGTCCTTCAGTGCGAGTTTTTAATGTTCCAGGTTTTTTACGGTTTCTCAACATATTTTGTGTCGTACAGTGTGAATTTAAATTTTCCCATTTTTCAGGATTTCTCACCATATTCTGAGTCCTTCCACGTTTTTCATTGTTTCTGGCCATATTCCAATTCTTTCTGAGTGAGTTGTTAATTTTCCAAATTTTTCAGGTTTTGTGGCCATATTCCAGGTCCTTCAGTGTGAGTTTTTAATTATCTACTTTTTTCAGGGTTTTTCGCCATATTCTGGGTCCTACAGTGTGATTTTCTCATTTTCCACCTTTTTTAGTTTTTCTCGCCATATTCAGGTTCTTCAGTGTGAGATTTTAATTTTTTACTTTTTTCAGGGGTTCTCGCCATATTCTGAGTCCTGCAGTGTGAATTTTACATTTTTCACGTTTTTCAGGGTTGATCGCCATATTCTGGTCCTACAGTGTGAATTTTTAATTTTCCACATTTTTCAGTGTTTCTTGCCATATCCTGGTTCCTACAGTGTGAATATTTAATTTTCCATGTTTTTCAGGTTTTCTCGCCATATTCTGGGTCCTTTAGTGTGAGTTTTTCATTTTCTTCGTTTTTCAGTTATTATTGCCATATTCAAGGTCCTTCTGTGTTAATTTTTAATTTTCCACGTTTTTCATTGTTTCTCGATATATTCAGGGTAATACAGTGTGAATTTATAATTTTCTACTTTTTTCATGTTTTCTCACCATATTCTGGGACCTACAGTGTGAATTTTTAATTTTCACGTTTTTCAGGGTTTCTCGGCATATTGTGGGTCCTGCAGTGTGATTTTCTCATTTCCACGTTTTTCATGTTTTTTCGTATTCTGGGTCCTATAGTGTGATTTTCTCATTTTCCACCTTTTTCAGGTTTTCTTGTAATATGTGGGGTCCTTCAGTGTGAATTTTTAATTTTCTACTTTTTTCAGGTTTTCTCGCCATATTCTGGGTCCTACAGAGTGTATTTTTAATTTTCCACGTTTTTCAGGTTTTCTTGCCATATTCGGGGTCCTTCAGTGTGAGTTTATTATTATCTACTTTTTTCAGGGTTTCTCGCCATTTTCTGGGTCCTACTGCATGTATTTTCAATTTTTCACTTTTTTCATGGTTTCTCACCATATTCTGGGTCCTACAGTGTGAATTTTTAGTTTTCCACTTTTTTCATGGATTCTTGCCCTATTCTGTGTCCTTCAGTGTGATTTTCTCATTTTCCACCGTTTTCAGGTTTTCTCACCATATTCTGGGTCCTTTAGTGTGAGTTTTTTTTTCTACTTTTTTCAACTTTTCTGTCATGTTCCTAGTTCCTACAGTGTGACTTTTGAATGTTCCACATTTTTCAAGGTTTTTCATCATATTCCACTTCCTTCAGTGTGTTTTTAATTTTTCACTTATTTCATGATTTCATGCCATATTCTGGGTCTGACAGTGTGAATTTTTAATTTTCACGTTTTTCAGGGTTTCTCGGCATATTCTGGGTCCTGCAGTTTGATTTTCTCATTTTCCACCTTTTTCAGGTTTTCTCGCCATATTCCGGGTAGTTCAGTGTGAGTTTTTATTTATCTAATTTTTTCACGGTTTCTTGCCATATTTTGGGTCCACAGCATGTATTTTTAATTTTCCATGTTTTTCAGGGTTTCTCGGCATATTCCATATCCTTCAGAATGAGTTTTTAATTTTCCACGTTTTTCAGGATTTCTCGTCATATTCGGGTTTCTACAGTGTGAATTTTTAATTTTAAACGTTTTTAAGTTTTTATCATCATATTCTGGGTCCTATAGTGTGAATATTTAATTTTCCATGTTTTTCAGGTTTTCTCGCCATATTCTGGTTCTTTCAGTGTGAGTTTTTAATTTTCCGCGTATTTCAGGGTTTCTCACCATATTCTGGGTCCTACAGCGTGTATTTTTAGTTTTCCACGTTTTTCTGTGTTTTTCGGCATATTCTGGGTCCTACAGTGTGATTTTTCATTTTCGACATTTTCAAAGTTTTTTTGCAATTCTGGGTCCTACACTGTGAATTTCTCATTTTCCACCTTTTTCATGGTTTCTGGCCATATTCTAGGTCCTTCAGTGGGAGTTTTTAATTTTCCAATTTTTTTCAGGTTTTCTCGCCATATTCTAGCTCCTACAATGTGAGTTTTTATTTTTCCACATTTTTCAGAGTTTTTCATCATATTCCAGGTCCTTCAGTGCGAGTTTTTAATGTTCCAGGTTTTTTACGGTTTCTCAACATATTTTGTGTCGTACAGTGTGAATTTAAATTTTCCCATTTTTCAGGATTTCTCACCATATTCTGAGTCCTTCCACGTTTTTCATTGTTTCTGGCCATATTCCAATTCTTTCTGAGTGAGTTGTTAATTTTCCAAATTTTTCAGGTTTTGTGGCCATATTCCAGGTCCTTCAGTGTGAGTTTTTAATTATCTACTTTTTTCAGGGTTTTTCGCCATATTCTGGGTCCTACAGTGTGATTTTCTCATTTTCCACCTTTTTTAGTTTTTCTCGCCATATTCAGGTTCTTCAGTGTGAGATTTTAATTTTTTACTTTTTTCAGGGGTTCTCGCCATATTCTGAGTCCTGCAGTGTGAATTTTACATTTTTCACGTTTTTCAGGGTTGATCGCCATATTCTGGTCCTACAGTGTGAATTTTTAATTTTCCACATTTTTCAGTGTTTCTTGCCATATCCTGGTTCCTACAGTGTGAATATTTAATTTTCCATGTTTTTCAGGTTTTCTCGCCATATTCTGGGTCCTTTAGTGTGAGTTTTTCATTTTCTTCGTTTTTCAGTTATTATTGCCATATTCAAGGTCCTTCTGTGTTAATTTTTAATTTTCCACGTTTTTCATTGTTTCTCGATATATTCAGGGTAATACAGTGTGAATTTATAATTTTCTACTTTTTTCATGTTTTCTCACCATATTCTGGGACCTACAGTGTGAATTTTTAATTTTCACGTTTTTCAGGGTTTCTCGGCATATTGTGGGTCCTGCAGTGTGATTTTCTCATTTCCACGTTTTTCATGTTTTTTCGTATTCTGGGTCCTATAGTGTGATTTTCTCATTTTCCACCTTTTTCAGGTTTTCTTGTAATATGTGGGGTCCTTCAGTGTGAATTTTTAATTTTTTACTTTTTTCAGGTTTTCTCGCCATATTCTGGGTCCTACAGAGTGTATTTTTAATTTTCCACGTTTTTCAGGTTTTCTTGCCATATTCGGGGTCCTTCAGTGTGAGTTTATTATTATCTACTTTTTTCAGGGTTTCTCGCCATTTTCTGGGTCCTACTGCATGTATTTTCAATTTTTCACTTTTTTCATGGTTTCTCACCATATTCTGGGTCCTACAGTGTGAATTTTTAGTTTTCCACTTTTTTCATGGATTCTTGCCCTATTCTGTGTCCTTCAGTGTGATTTTCTCATTTTCCACCGTTTTCAGGTTTTCTCACCATATTCTGGGTCCTTTAGTGTGAGTTTTTTTTTTCTACTTTTTTCAACTTTTCTGTCATGTTCCTAGTTCCTACAGTGTGACTTTTGAATGTTCCACATTTTTCAAGGTTTTTCATCATATTCCACTTCCTTCAGTGTGTTTTTAATTTTTCACTTATTTCATGATTTCATGCCATATTCTGGGTCTGACAGTGTGAATTTTTAATTTTCACGTTTTTCAGGGTTTCTCGGCATATTCTGGGTCCTGCAGTTTGATTTTCTCATTTTCCACCTTTTTCAGGTTTTCTCGCCATATTCCGGGTAGTTCAGTGTGAGTTTTTATTTATCTAATTTTTTCACGGTTTCTTGCCATATTTTGGGTCCACAGCATGTATTTTTAATTTTCCATGTTTTTCAGGGTTTCTCGGCATATTCCATATCCTTCAGAATGAGTTTTTAATTTTCCACGTTTTTCAGGATTTCTCGTCATATTCGGGTTTCTACAGTGTGAATTTTTAATTTTAAACGTTTTTAAGTTTTTATCATCATATTCTGGGTCCTACAGCGTGTATGATTAATTTAGCACGTTTTTCAGGGTTTCTCGGCATATTCTGGGTCCTACAGTGTGATTTTCTCATTTTCGATGTTTTTCAAGTTTTTTCGCAATTCCTGATCCTACAGTGTGATTTTCTCATTTTCCACCTGTTTCAGGTTTTCTCGCCATATTCGGGGTCCTTCAGTGTGAGATTTTATTTTTTACTTTTTTCAAGGTTTCTTCCCATATTCTTGTCATACTATTTGTATTTTAATTTTCCACATTTTTAAGTATTTCTCACCATATCCTGGGTCCTACAGTATGAATATTTAATTTTCCATGTTTTTTGGGTTTTTTCACCATATTCTGGGTCCTTCAGTGTGAGTTTTTAATTTTTTAATTTTTTCAGGGTTTCTTGCCATATTCAGGGACCTACAGCATGTATTTTTAATTTTCCACGTTTTTCAGGTTTTCTCCCTATATTCTGGCTCCTACAGTGTGAATTTTTAATTTCCCACTTTTTTCATGGTTTCTCGCCATATTTGGGTCCTACAGTGTGAATTTTCAATTTTCAAGTTTTTCAGAGTTTCTGGGCATATACTGGGTCCTACACAGTGATTTTCTCATTTTCGACGTTTTCCAGGTTTTTTCGCAATCTGGGTCCTATAGTGTGATTTTCTCATTTTCAAACTGTTTCAGGTTTTCTTGCCATATTCAGGGTCCTTCAGTGTGAGATTTTAATGTTTTAATTTTTTTCAGGGTTTCTCCCATATCCTGGGTTCTACAGTGTAAATATTTAATTTTCCATGTTTTTCAGGTTTTCTCGCCATATTCTGGGTCCTTCTGTGTGAATTTCTCATTTTCACCGTTTTTCAAGTTTTTTCCCAATTCTGAGTCCTACAGTGTGATTTTCTCATTTTCCACATTTTTAAGAATTTATCGCCATATTCGGGTCCTACAGTGTGAATCTTTAATTTTAAACGTTTTTAAGTTTTTATCGTCATATTCTGGGTCCTACAGCGTGTATGATTAATTTAGCACGTTTTTCAGGGTTTCTCGGCATATTCTGGGTCCTACAGTGTGATTTTCTCATTTTCGACATTTTTCAAATTTTTCGCAATTCCTAGTCCTACAGGCAGATTTTCACATTTTCCACCTTTTTCAGGTTTTCTTGCCATATTCGGGGAACTTCAGTGTGAGATTTTAATTTTTTACTTTTTTCAGGGTTTCTTGCCATAGTCTGGTCCTACAGTGTGAATTTTTAATTTTCCTAATTTTTCAGTGTTTCTCACTATATCCTGTGTCCTACAGTGTGAATATTAATTTTCCATGTTTTTCAGATTTTTCCCCTTATTCTGGGTCCTTCAATGTGAGTTTTTAATTTTCCTTGTATTTCAGGTTTAATTTTAATTTTCTAATTTTTTCAGTGTTTCTCGCCATATTCTGGGTCCTACAGCATGTATTTTTAATTTTCCACGTTGTTCAGGTTTTCTCGCCGATTCAGGCTCCTACAGTGTGAATTTTTAATTTCCCACTTTTTTCATAGTTTCTCGCCATATTTAGGTCCTACAGTGTGAATTTTTAATTTTCACGTTTTTCAGGGTTTCTCGGCATATTCTGGGTCCTACAGTGTGATTTTTCATTTTCGACATTTTTAAAGTTTTTTCGCAATTCTGGGTCCTACATTGTGATTTTCTCATTTTCCATCTTTTTCAGGTTTTCTCGCCATATTCTAGGTCCTACAATATGAGTTTTTAATTTTTTTCGAAATTCTGTGTCCTACACTGTGAATTTCTCATTTTCCAACTTTTTCAGGGTTTTTGCCCATATTCTAGGTCCTTCAGTGGGAGTTTTTAATTTTCCAATTTTTTTCAGGTTTTCTCGCCTTATTCTAGCTCCTACAATGTGAGTTTTTATTTTTCCACATTTTTCAGAGTTTTTCATCATATTCCATTTTTACGGTTTCTCAACATATTTTGTGTCCTACAGTGTGAATTTAAATTTTCCCGGTTTTCAGGATTTCTCACCATATTCTAAGTCCTTCCACATTTTTCATTGTTTCTGGCCATATTCCAGTTCTTTCTGATTGAATTGTTAATTTTTCAAATTTTTCAGGTTTTGTGGCCATATTCCAGGCCTTCAGTGTGAGTTTTTAATTATCTACTTTTTTCAGGGTTTTTCGCCATATTCTGGGTCCTACAGTGTGTATTTTTAATTTTGCACGTTTTTCAGGGTTTCTTGGCATATTCTGGGTCCAACAGTGTATTTTTCTTATTTTCCAGGTTTTTCAAATTTTTTCGCAATTCAGCATCCTACAGTGTGATTTTCTCTTTTTCCAAATTTTTCAGGTTTCTCCCCATATTCTGGGTACTTCAGTGTGAGTTTTTATTTTTCTACTTTTTTCAGGGTTTCTCGCCATATTCTGGGTCTTATACTGTGAATTTTTAATTTTCCACGTTTTTCAGGGTTTCTTGGCATATTCTGGTTCCTACAGTGTGATTTTCCCTTTTTCCATGTTTTTCAAGGTTTCTTGCCATATTCCGGTCCTTCAGTGTGAGTTTTTAATTTTCTACTTTTTTCATGGTTTTTCCCCATATTTTGGGTCCTACAAGTGTGAATTTTTAATTTTCCACTTTTTTAAGTTTTTTTCGTCATATTCTGGGTCCTATAGTGTGATTTTCTCATTTTCCACCTTTTTCAGGTTTTCTCGGCATATTCAGTGTCCTATATATTAAATTTTAATTTTCCACGTTTTTCAGAATTCCTTGCCATATTCTGGTCCTACAGTGTGAATTTTTAATTTTCCACGTTTTTCAGTGTTTCTCACCATATTCTGGGTCCTAAAGTGTGAATATTTAATTTTCCTTGTTTTTCAGGTTTTCTCGCTATATTCGGGGTCCTTCAGTGCGAATTTTTAATTTTCCTCATTTTTAAGGTTTTCTCACCATATTCCGGGTCCTTGAGTGTGAATTATTACTTTTGCATGTTTTTTATGGTTTCTCGGCATATTCTGTTTCCTACAGCGTGTATTTTTAATTTTCCACGTTTTTCACGGTTTCTGAGAATATTCTGGGTCCTACAGTGTGATTTTCTCATTTTCAACGTTTTTCAAGTTTTTTTTTTTTTTTAACAATTCTGGGTCCTACAGTGTGATTATTCTCATTTTCAATCTTTTTCAGGATTTCTCGCCATATTCGGGGTCCTTCAGTGTGAATTTTTAATTTTCCACCTTTTTCAGTTTTTCTCGCCATATTCCAGGTCCTTCAGTGAGAGTTTTTATTTTTCTACTTATTTCAGGTTTTCTTGCCATATTCTGGGTCCTACAGAGTGAATTTTTCATTTTCCACATTTTTCAGTGTTTCTGGCCATATTCTGGGTCCTACAGTGTGAGTTTTGAATTTTCCTCGATTTCAGGTTTTCTCACCATATTCCGGGTCCTTCAGTGTGAATTTTTACTTTTCCACCTTTTTCAAGTTTTTTGTAATTCTAGGTCCTACAGTGTGATTTTCTCATTTTCCACCTTTTTCAGGTTTTCTCGCCATATTTGGGGTTATTCAGTGTGAGTTTGTAATTTTCTACTTTTTTCAGGGTTTCTCACCATATTCTGGGTCCTACACTGTGATTTTCTCATTTTCGACGATTTTCAAGGTTTTTTTTTTAGCAATTCTGGGTCCTACAATGTGATTATTCTAATTTTCAACCTTTTTCAGGTTTTCTTGCCATATTCGGGGTCCTTCAGTCTGAATTTTTAATTTTCCACCTTTTTCAGGTTTTCTAGCCATATTCCAGCTCCTTCAGTGAGAGTTTTTAATTTTCTACTTATTTCAGGGTTTCTCGCCATATTCTAGGTCCTACAGTTTGAATTTCTCATTTTCCATATTTTTCAGTGTTTCTGGCCATATTCTGTGTCCTACAGTTTGAGTTTTGAATTTTCCTCGATTTCAGGTTTTCTCACCATATTCCAGGTCCTTCAGTGTGAATTTTTAATTTTCCACATTTTTCAAGTTTTTTAGTAATTCTGGGTCCTACAGTGTGATTATTCTCCTTTTCGACCTTTTTCAGGTTTTCTCGCCATATTCGGGGTCTTCAGTGTGAATTTTTAATTTTCCACGTTTTTCACGTTTTTTCTTCATATTCTGGGTCCTACAGCGTGATTTTCTCATTTCCATGTTTTTCTTCTTAAATTACCATATTTTACAATTTGAATTTTTTTTGATGATTTTTCATTGTGAATTTTTAATTTTCCACTTTTTTCAGTATTTCTCGCCATATTTTGGGTAATACAGTGTGAATTTTTAATTTTCCACGTTTTTCAATGTTTCTTGCCATATTCTGGTCCTATAGTGTGAATTTTAAATTTTCACGATTTTTCAGTGTTTCTCGCCATATTCTGGGTCCTACAGTGTGAATATTTAATTTTCCAGCTTTTTCAGGTTTTCTCGCCATATTCTGTGTCCTTCAGTGTAAGATTATAATTTACCTCATTTTTCAGTTTTGCTCGCTATATCCGGGTCCTTCAGTGTGAATTGTTAATTTTCCATGTTTTTCAGTATTTCTCGCCATATTCTGGGTAATACTGTGTGAAGTTTTAATTGTCCAGGTTTTTCAGGTTTTCTCGCCATATTCGGGTTCCTTCAGTGTGAGTTTTTTAATTTCTACTTTTTAAGAGTTTCTCGCCATATTCTGGGTACTACAGTGTGAATTTTAAATTTTTCACGTTTTTAAGTTATTTCTTAATATTCTGGGTATTACAGTGTGATTTTCTCATTTCTTTTTCAGTGTTTCTCGCCATATTCTGGGTCCTATAGTGTGAATATTTAATTTTCAACGTTTTTCAGGATTTCTTAGCATATTCTGGGTCCTGCAGTGTGATTTTCTCGTTTTCAAACTTTTTCAGGTTTTCTCACAATTCTGGGTCCTACATGTGATTTTCTCATTTTCCACCTTTTTCAGGTTTTCTCACAATTCTGGGTCCTACAAGTGATTTTCTCATTTTCCACCTTTTTCAGGTTTTCTGGCCATATTCCAGGTCCTTCAGTGTGAATTTTTAATTTTCTACCTTTTTCATGGTTTCTTGGCATATTCTGGGTCCTACTGTGTGATTTTCTCATTTTCCTCTTTTTACAAGTTTTTTTGCAATTCTAGGTCCTACAGTGTGATTTTCTCATTTTCGACCTTTTTCAGGTTATCTTGCCATATTCTGGGTCCTACAGTGTGAGTTTTTAATTTTCCTCGTTTTTTCAGGTTTTCTTGCCATATTCCGATTCCTTCAGTGTGAATTTTTAATTTTCCACGGTTTTCAGGTTTTTTCATCTTATTCTGGGTCCTACAGTGTGATTTTCTCGTTTCCAAGTTTTTCAGGATTTCTTGCCATATTCCAGGTCCTGCAGTGTGAATTTTTAATTTTCCACGTTTTTCAGTATTTCTCCCCATATTTTGGGTAATACAGGGTGAATTTTAATTTTCCTCTTTTTTCATGTTTTCTCGAAATATTCTGTGTCCGACTGTGAATTTTTACTTTTCACGTTTTTCAGGGTTTCTCAGCATATCCTGGGTCCTTCAGTTTGAATTTTTAATTTTCCTCGTTTTTCAGGTTTTCTCCCCATATTCCGGGTCCTTCAGTGTGAATTTTTAATTTCCACGATTTTCAGGGTTTCTCGGCATATTCTGGGTCCTGCAGTATGATTTTCTCATTTTCCACGTTTTTCAAGTTTTTGCGTATTCTGGGTCCGACAGTGTGATTTTCTCATTTTCCACCTATTTCAGGTTTTCTCGCCATAGTTGGGGTCCTTTCAGTATGATTTTTACTTTTCTAATTTTTCAGGGTTTCTCTCCATATTCTGGGTCCTACAGCGTGTATTTTTAATTTTCCACGTTTTTCAGGGTTTCTCAGCATATTTTGGGTCCTACAGTGTGATTTTCTCATTTTCAACGTTTGTCAATTTTTTTTTTCCAAATCTCGGTCCTAGAGTGTGATTATTCTCATTTTCCACCTTTTTCAGGTTTCTGGCCATATTCTGGGTTCTACAGTGTGAGTTTTGAGTTTTCCTCCTTTTTCAGGTTTTCTTGCCATATTCTGGGTCCTACATAGTGAGTTTTGTATTTTCCTCGTTTTTCAGGTGTTATTGCCATGTTCTGGGTCCTTCAGTGTGAATTTTTAATTTTTCTACATTTTTCAGGTTCTCTCGCCATATTTGGGGTTTCTTCCAGTGTGAGTTTTAATTTTCTAATTTTTTCAGGGTTTCTCAACATATTCTGTGTCCTACAGCGTGAGTTTTGAGTTTTCCTCTTTTTTCATGTTTTCTCGCCATATGCCTGGCTCTTTAGTGTTAATTTTTAATTTCCATGATTTTCAGGTTTTTCCCTCATATTCTGGGTCCTACAGCGTGTATTTTTAATTTTCCATGTTTTCAGGGTTCTAGGCATATTCTGGGTCCTACAGTGTGATTTTCTCATTTTCGACGTTTTCAATTTTTTTCCAAATCTGGTTTATATAGTGTGATTATTCTCATTTTCCATCTTTTCAGGATTTCTCGCCATATTCTGTGTCCAATAGTGTGAATTTTAATTTTCACGTTTCAGGGTTTCTCGGCACATTATGGTCCTACAATGTGATTTACTCATTTCGACGCTTTTCAAGTTTTTTCGCAATTCTTGGTCCTACAGTGTGATTATTCTCATTTTCCACGTTTTTCAGTTTTTCTGGCCATATTCGGGGTCCTTCAGTGTGAATTTTTAATTTTCTACTTTTTTCAGGTTCTCTCTCCATATTTAGGATCCTTCAGTGTAAGTTTATGATTTTATAATTTTTCAGGATTTCTCAACATATTCTGTGTCTAGAGCGTGTATTTTTAATTTTCCACGTTCTTCAAGTTTTTTTTCGTCATATTCTGGGTCCTGCAGTGAATTTTTCTCATTTTCCACGTTTTCAAGTTTTTCATAATTCTGGGTCCTACAGAGTGATTTTCTCATTTTCCACCTTTTACAGGATTTCTCAACATATTAGGGGTCTTCAGTGTTAGTTTGTAATTTTCTACTTTTTTCAGGGTTTCTAGCCATATTCTGGGTCCTACAGCATGTATTTTTAATATTCCACGTTTTTCAGGGGTTTCTCAGCATATTCTGGGTCCTACAGTGTGATTTTCTCATTTTCGACGTTTTTCAATTTTATTTCCAAATCTCGGTCCTACAGTGTGATTATTCTCATTTTCCACCTTTTTCAGGTTTTCTCGCCATATTCTGGGTTCTACAGTGTGAGTTTTGAGTTTTCCTCCTTTTTCAGCTTTTCTTGCCATATTCTGGGTCCTACATAGTGAGTTTTGAATTTTCCTCGTTTTTCAGGTTTTTTTTGCCATGTTCTGGGTCCTTCAGTGTGAATTTTTAATTTTCTACATTTTTCAAGTTCTCTCGCCATATTTGGGGATCTTCAGTGTGAGTTTTTAATTTTCTAATTTTTCAGGGTTTCTCGACATATTCTGTGTCCTACAGCGTGAGTTTTGAGTTTTCCTCGTTTTTCAGGTTTTCTCGCCATATGCCAGGCACTTTAGAGTTAATTTTTAATTTTCCACGTTTTTCAGGTTTTTCTGTCATATTCTGGGTCCTACAGTGTTATTTTTCTCTTATCAACGTTTTTTAGCTTTTCTTGACATATTCCAGGACCTTCAGTGTGAATTTTAAATTTTCCACGTTTTTCAGTATTTCTCGCCATATTCTGTGTCCAACAGTGTGAATTTTTAATTTTCACGTTTTTCAGGGTTTATCCGCATATTCTGGGTCCTGCCGTGTGATTTTCTCATTTTTCACATTTTTAAGGTTCTCTTGCGATATTTGGGGTCCTTCAGTGTGAGTTTGTAATTTTCTACTTTTTTTCAGGGTTTCACGACATATTCTGTGTCCTACAGCGTGAGTTTTGGGTTTTCCTCGTTTTTCAGGGTTTCTCGCCATATTCTGGGTCCTACAGCGTGTATTTTTAATTTTCCATGTTTTCAGGGTTTCTAGGCATATTCTGGGTCCTACAGTGTGATTTTCTCATTTTCGATGTTTTTCAAGTTCTTTCGCAATTCTGGGTCCTTCAGTGTGAATTTTTAATTTTCTACTTTTTTCAGGTTCTCTCTCCATATTTGGGGGTCCTTCAGTGTAAGTTTATAATTTTCCAAATTTTCAGGATTTCTCAACATATTCTGTGTCCTAGAGCTTGTATTTTTAATTTTCCACGTTTTTCAAGTTTTTTCGTCATATTCTGGGTCCTGCAGTGTGATTTTCTCATTTTCCACGTTTTTCAAGTTTTTTCGTAATTCTGGGTCCTTCAGTGTGATTTTCTCATTTTTCAACTTTTTCAGGTTTTCTCGCCATATTTGGGGTCCTTCCGTGTGATTTTTTACTTTTCTAATTTTTCAGTGTTTCTCGACATATTCTGGGTCCTAATTTTAATTTTCCACGTTTTCAGGGTTTCTCGGCATATTCTGGGTCCTACAGTGTGATTTTCTCATTTTCGATGTTTTTCAAGTTCTTTCGCAATTCTGGGTCCTTCAGTGTGAATTTTTAATTTTCTACTTTTTTTCCTCCTTTTTCAGGTTTTCTTGCCATATTCTGGGTCCTACATAGTGAGTTTTCAATTTTCCTCGTTTTTCAGGTTTTATTGCCATGTTCTGGGTCTTTCACTGTGAATTTTTAATTTTCTACATTTTTCAGGTTCTCTCGCCATATTTGGGGTTCTTTAGTGTGAGTTTTTAATTTTCTAATTTTTCAGGGTTTCTCAACATATTCTGTGTCCTACAGCGTGAGTTTGGAGTTTTCCTCTTTTTTCATGTTTTCTCGCCATATGCCTGGCTCTTTAGTGTTAATTTTTAATTTTCCACGATTTTCAGGTTTTTCCGTCATATTCTGGTTCCTACAGCGTGTATTTTTAATTTTCCATGTTTTCAGGGTTTCTCGGCATATCCTGGGTCCTACAGTGTGATTTTCTCATTTTCGATGTTTTTCAAGTTCTTTCCCAATTCTGGGTCCTTCAGTGTGAATTTTTAATTTTCTACTTTTTTCAGGTTCTCTCTCCATATTTGGGATCCTTCAGTGTTAGTTTATGATTTTCTATTTTTTCAGGATTTTTCAACATATTCTGTGTCCTAGAGCGTGTATTTTTAATTTTCCACGTTCTTCAAGTTTTTTTCGTCATATTCTGGGTCCTGCAGTGTATTTTTCTCATTTTCCACGTTTTTCAAGTTTTTTCATAATTCTGGGTCCTACAGTGTGATTTTCTCATTTTTCAACTTTTTCAGGTTTTCTCGCCATATTTGGGGTCCTTCCGTGTGATTTCTTACTTTTCTAATTTTTCAGTGTTTCTCGACATATTCTGGGTTCTAAAGCATATATTTTTAATTTTCCATGTTTTCAGGGTTTCTAGGCATATTCTGGGTCCTACAGTGTGATTTTCTCATTTTCGACGTTTTTCAATTTTTTTTCCAAATCTGGTTTATTAGTGTGATTATTCTCATTTTCCATCTTTTTCATGATTTCTCGCCATATTCTCGGTCCTATAGTGTGAGTTTTGAATTTTCCTTGTTTTTCAGGTTTTCTTGCCATATGAGGGGTCCTTCAGTGTGAATTTTTAATTTTCCACTTTTTTCATGATTCTTCCCATATTCTGTGTCCGACAGTGTGGATTTTTAATTTTCACGTTTTTCAGGGTTTATTGGCATATTCTGGGTCCAGCAGTGTGATTTTCTCATTTTCCACGATTTTCAAGTTTTTTCGCAATTCTTGGGGTATTTCACTGTGAGTTTTTAATTTTCTACTTTTTCAGGGTTTCTCGCCACATTCTGGGTCCTACACCGTATATTTTTAATTTACCACGTTTTCAGGGTTTCTCGGCACATTATGGGTCTACAGTGTGATTTTCTCATTTTCGACGCTTTTCAAGTTTTTTCGCAATTCTGGGTCCTACAGTGTGATTATTGTCATTTTCCACCTATTTCAGTTTTTCTGGCCATATTCGGGGTCCTTCAGTGTGAATTTTTAATTTTCTACTTTTTTCAGGTTTTCTCGCTATACTCTGGGTCCCTCAGTGTGAGTTTTTAATTTTCCTTGTTTTTCAGGTTATCTCTACATATTCTGGGTCCTTCAGTGTGAATTTTTAGTTTTCTACTTTTTTCAGGTTTTTTCGTCATATTCTGGGACCTACAGTGTGATTTTCTCATTGCCACGTTTTTCAGGTTTTCTTGCCATATTCCAGGTCCTTCAGTGTGAATTTTTAATTTTCACGTTTTTCAGTATTTCTTTCCATATTTTGCGTAATACAGTGTGAATTTTTAATTTTCCACTTTTTTCATGGTTTCTCGCCATATTCTTTGTCCAACAGTGTGAATTGTTAATTTTTACGTTATTCAGGGTTTCTCCGCATATTCTCTGTCCTACAGCGTGTATTTTTAATTTTCCACGTTTTTCAGGGTTTTTTTTGTCATATTCTGGGTCCTACAGTGTGATTTTTCTCATTTACGACATTTTTCAGGTTTTTTCCCAATTCTGGGTCCTACAGAGTGATTTTCTCATTTTCCACCTTTTTCAGGATTTCTCGACATATTAGGGGTCTTCAGTGTGAGTTTGTAATTTTCTACTTTTTTCAGGGTTTCTAGCCATATTCTGGGTCCTACAGCGTGTATTTTTAATTTTCCACGTTTTTCAGGGTTTCTCAGCATAGTCTGGGTCCTACAGTGTGATTTTCTCATTTTCGACGTTTTTCAATTTTTTTTCCAAATCTCGGTCCTACAGTGTGATTATTCTCGTTTTCCACCTTTTTCAGGTTTTCTCGCCATATTCTGGGTTCTACAGTGTGAGTTTTGAGTTTTCCTCCTTTTTCAGCTTTTCTTGCCATATTCTGGGTCCTACATAGTGAGTTTTGAATTTTCCTCGTTTTTCAGGTGTTATTGCCATGTTCTGGGTCCTTCAGTCTGAATTTTTAATTTTCTATATTTTTCAGGTTCTCTCGCCATATTTGGGGTTCTTCAGTGTGAGTTTTTAATTTTCTAATTTTTCAGGGTTTCTCGACATATTCTGTGTCCTACAGCGTGAGTTTTGAGTTTTCCTCGTTTTTCAGGTTTTCTCGCCATATGCCGGGCACTTTAGAGTTAATTTTTAATTTTCCACGTTTTTCAGGTTTTTCTGTCATATTCTGGGTCCTACAGTGTGATTTTTCTCTTATCAACGTTTTTTAGCTTTTCTTGACATATTCCAGGACCTTCAGTGTGAATTTTAAATTTTCCACGTTTTTCAGTATTTCTCGCCATATTCTGTGTCCAACAGTGTGAATTTTTAATTTTCACGTTTTTCAGGGTTTCTCGGCATATTCTGGGTTCTGCAGTGTGATTTTCTCATTTTTCACATTTTCAGGTTTTCTAGCCATATTTGGGGTCCTTCAGTGTGAGTTTGTACTTTTCTATTTTTTTCAGGGTTTCTTGCCATATTGTGGGTCCTACAGCGTGTATTTTTAATTTTCCATGTTTTCAGGGTTTCTAGGCATATTCTGGGTCCTACAGTCTGATTTTCTCATTTTCGATGTTTTTCAAGTTCTTTCACAATTCTGGGTCCTTCAGTGTGAATTTTTAATTTTCTACTTTTTTCAGGTGCTCTCTCCATATTTGGGGTACTTCAGTGTAAGTGTATAATTTTCTAATTTTTCAGGATTTCTCAAAATATTCTGTGTCCTAGAGCGTGTATTTTTAATTTTCCACGTTTTTCAAGTTTTTTTCGTCATATTTTGGGTCCTGCAGTGTGATTTTCTCATTTTCTACGTTTTTCAAGTTTTTTCATAATTCTGGGGCCTACAGTGTGATTTTCTCATTTTTCAACTTTTCAGGTTTTCTCGCCATATTTGGGGTCCTTCCATGTGATTTTTTACTTTTCTAATTTTTCAGTGTTTCTCGACATATTCTGGGTCCAACAGCGTATATTTTTAATTTTCCACGTTTTCAGGGTTTCTCAGCATATTCTGGGTCCTACAGTGTGATTTTCTCATTTTCCACCTTTTTCAGTTTTTCTTGCCATATTCCAGGTCCTTCTATGTGAATTTTAATTTTCCACGTTTTTCAGTATTTCTCGGCATATTCTGGGTAATACAGTGTGAAATTTTAATTTTCCACTTGTTTTTTGGTTTCTCGCCATAATCTGGGTCCGACAGTTAGAATTTTTAATTTTCATGTTTTTCAGGGTTTCTCCGCATATTCTGTGTCCTGCAGTGTGATTTTCTCTTTTTCCACGTTTTTCAAGTTTTTTCATAATTCTGAGTCCTACAGTGTGATTTTCTCATTTTCCACCTTTTTCAGGTTTTCTCGCCATATTTGGGGTCCTTCACTGTGACTTTTTAATTTTCTACTTTTTTCAGGGTTTCTTGCCATATTCGGGGTTCTTCAGTGTGAATTTTTAATTTTCTACTCTTTTCAGTTTTTCTTACCATATTTGGGATCCTCCAGTGTGAGTTTTTAATTTTCTACTTTTTTCAGGGTTTCTCACCATATTCTGGGTCCTACAGCGTGTATTAATAATTTTCCACGTTTTTCAGTGTTTCTCGGCATATTCTTTTTTTTTTTTTGATTTTTAATATTTTTATTACATATTTTCCTCAATTACATTTCCAATGCTATCCCAAAAGTCCCCCATAGCGCCCCCCACTTCCCTACCCATCCATTCCCATTCTTTGGCCCTGGCATTCCCCTATATTGGGACATATAAAGTTTGCAAGTCCAATGGGCCTCTCTTTCCATTGTTGGCTTCTAGGCCATCTTTCGATACATATGCAGCTAGAGACAAGAGCTCCGGGGTTCTGGTTAGTACATCATGTTGTTCCAACAATAGGGTTGCAGATCCCTTTAGCTCCTTGGGTACTTTCTCTAGCTTCTCCATTGGGAGCCCTGTGATACATCCAATAGCTGACTGTGAACATCCACTCCTGTGTTTGCTAGGCCCCGGCATCGTCTCACAAGAGACAGCTATATTTGGGTCCTTTCAGCAAAATCTTGCTAGTGTATGCAATGGTGTCAGCTTTTAGAAGCTGATTATGGGATGGATCCCTGGATACGGCAGTCTCTAAATGGGCCATCCTTTCATCACAGCTACGAACTTTGTCTCTGTAACTCCTTCCCTGGGTGTTTTGTTCCCAATTCTAAGAAGGTGCACAGTGTCCACACTTTGGTCTTCATTCTTCTTGAGTTTCATGCGTTTATCAAATTGTATCTTATATCTTGGGTATCCTAAGTTTTGGGCTAATATCCACTTATCAGTGAATACATATTGTGTGAGTTCTTTTGTGATTGTGTTACTTCACTCAAGATGATGCCCTCCAGGTCCATCCATTTGGCTAGGAATTTCATAAATTCATTCTTTTTAATAGCTGAGTAGTACTCCATTGTGTAAATGTACCATAATTTCTGTATCCATTCCTCTGTTGAGGGACATCTGGGTTCTTTCCAGCTTCTGGCTATTATAAATAGGGCTGCTATGAACATAGTGGAGCATGTGTCCTTTTTACCGGTTGGGACATCTTCTGCATATATGCCCAGGAGAGGTATTGCTGGATCCTCCGGTAGTACTATGTCCAATTTTCTGAGGAACCGCCAGACTGATTTCCAGAGTGGTTGTACAAGCTTGCAATCCCACCAACAATGGAGGAGTGTTCCTCTTTCTCCACATCCTCGCCAGCATCTGCTGTCACCTGAATTTTTGATCTTAGCCATTCTGACTGGTGTGAGGTGGAATCTCAGGGTTGTTTTGATTTGCATTTCCCTGATGATTAAGGATGTTGAACATTTTTTCAGGTGTTTCTCTGCCATTCGGTATTCCTCAGGTGAGAATTCTTTGTTCAGTTCTGAGCCCCATTTTTAATGGGGTTATTTGACTTTCTGGAGTCCACCTTCTTGAGTTCTTTATATATATTGGATATTAGTCCCTTATCTGATTTAGGATAGGTGAAGATCCTTTCCCAATCTGTTGGTGGTTTTTTTGTCTTATTGATGGTGTCTTTAGCCTTGCAGAAGCTTTGTAGTTTCATGAGGTCCCACTTGTCAATTCTCGATCTTACAGCACAAGCCATTACTGTTCTATTCAGGAATTTTTCCCCTGTGCCCATATCTTCAAGGCTTTTCCCCACTTTCTCCTCTATAAGTTTCAGTGTCTCTGGTTTTATGTGAAGTTCCTTGATCCACTTAGACTTGACCTTAGTACAAGGAGATAGGAATGGATTGATTCGCATTCTTCTACATGTTAACAACCAGTTGTGCCAGCACCATTTGTTGAAAATGCTTTCTTTCTTCCACTGGATGTTTTTAGCTCCCTTGTCGAAGATCAAGTGACCGTAGGTGTGTGGGTTCATTTCTGGGTCTTCAATTCTATTCCATTGGTCTATTTGTCTGTCACTATACCAGTACCATGCAGTTTTTATCACAATTGCTCTGTAGTAGAGCTTTAGGTCCGGCATGGTGATTCCACCAGAGGTTCTTTTATCCTTGAGAAGAGTTTTTGCTATCCTAGGTTTTTTGTTGTTCCAGATGAATTTGCAGATTGCACTTTCTAATTCGTTGAAGAATTGATTTGGAATTTTGATGGGGATTGCATTGAATCTGTAGATTGCTTTTGGCAAGATAGCCATTTTTACAATGTTGATCCTGCCAATCCATGAGCATGGGAGATCTTTCCATCTTCTGAGATCTTCTAGAATCTCTTTCTTCAGAGACTTGAAGTTTTTATTATACAGATCTTTCACTTCCTTAGTTAGAGTCACGCCAAGATATTTTATATTATTTGTGACTATTGAGAAGGGTGTTGTTTCCCTAATTTCTTTCTCAGCCTGTTCATTCTTTGTGTAGAGAAAGGCCATTGATTTGTTTGAGTTAATTTTATATCCAGCTACTTCACCGAAGCTGTTTATCAGGCTTAGAAGTTCTCTGGTGGAATTTTTAGGGTCACATATATACTATCATATCATCTGCAAAGAGTGATATTTTGACTTCATCTTTTCCAATTTGTATCCCTTTGATCTCCTTTTGTTGTCGAATTGCTCTGTCTAGGACTTCAAGTACTATGTTGAATAGGTATGGAGAAAGTGGACAGCCTTGTCTAGTCCCTGATTTTAGAGGGATTGCTTCAAGCTTCTCACCATTTACTTTGATGTTGGCTACTGGTTTGCTGTAGATTGCTTTTATCATGTTTAGGTATGGGCCTTGAATTCCTGATCTTTCCAAGACTTTTATCATGAATGGGTGTTGGATCTTGTCAAATGCTTTTTCCGCATCTAACGAGATGACCATGTGGTTTTTGTCTTTGAGTTTGTTTATATAGTGGATTACGTTGATGCATTTCCGTATATTGAACCATCCCTGCATCCCTGGGATGAAACCTACTTGGTCAGGATGGATGATTGTTTTGATGTGTTCTTGGATTCGGTTAGCAAGAACTTTATTGAGGATTTTTGCATCAATATTCATAAGGGATATTGGTCTGAAGTTTTCTATCTTTGTTGGGTCTTTTTGTGGTTTAGGTATCAGAGTAATTGTGGCTTCATAGAAGGAGTTGGGTAGAGTACCTTCTGTTTCTATTTTGTGGAATAGTTTGTGAAGAACTGGGATTAGATCTTCATTGAAGGTCTGATAGAACTCTGCACTAAACCCATCTGGTCCTGGGCTTTTTTTAGTTGGGAGACTATTAATGACTGCTTCTATTTCTTTGGGGGATATAGGGCTGTTTAGATCATTAACCTGATCTTGATTCAACTTTGGTACCTGGTATCTGTCTAGGAACTTCTCCATTTCATCCAGGTTCTCCAGTTTTGTTGAGTATAGCCTTTGGTAGAAGGATCTGATGGTGTTTTGGATGTCTTCAGGATCTGTTGTTATGTCTCCTTTTTCATTTCTGATTTTGTTAATTAGGATGCTTTCCCTGTGCCCTCTAGTGAGTCTGGCTAAGGGTTTATCTATCTTGTTGATTTTCTCAAAGAACCAGCTCCTTGATTGGTTGATTCTTTGAATAGTTTTTCTTATTTCCACTTGGTTGATTTCACCCCTGAGTTTGATTATTTCCTGCCGTCTACTCCTCTTGGGTGAATTTGCTTCCTTTTGTTCTAGTGCTTTTAGGTGTGTTGTCAAGCTGCTAATGTGTGCTCTCTCTAGTTTCCTTTTGGAGGCACTCAGAGCTATGAGTTTTCCTCTTAGAAATGCTTTCATTGCGTCCCATAAGTTTGGGTATGTTGTGGCTTCATTTTCATTGAAGTCTAAAAAGTCCTTAATTTCTTTCTTTATTCCTTCCTTGACCAAGGTATCATTGAGAAGAGTGTTGTTCAGTTTCCACGTGAAGGTTGGCTTTCTATTATTTATTTTGTTATTGAAGATCAGCCTTAGTCCATGGTGATCTGATAGGATGCATGGGACAATTTCAATATTTTTGTATCTGCTGAGGCCTGCTTTGTGACCAATTATGTGGTCAATTTTGGAGAAGGTACCATGAGGTGCTGAGAAGAAGGTATATCCTTTTGTTTTAGGATAGAATGTTCTGTAGATATCTGCCAGATCCATTTGATTCATAATTTCTCTTAGTTTCTCTGTGTCCCTGTTTAGTTTCTGTTTCCATGATCTGTCCATTGGTGAAAGTGGTGTGTTGAAGTCTCCCACTATTATTGTATGAGGTGCAATGTGTGCTTTGAGATTTACTAAAGTTTCTTTAATGAATGTGGCTGCCTTTGTATTTGGAGCATAGATATTCAGGATTGATAGTTCCTCTTGGAGGATTTTACCTTTGATGAGTATGAAGTGTCCCTCCCTGTCTTTTTTAATGACTTTGGGTTGGAAGTCAATCTTATCAGATATCAGAACGGCTACTCCAGCTTGTTTCTTCATGCCATTTGCTTGGAAAATTGTTTTCCAGCCTTTCATTCTGAGGTAGTGTCTATCCTTTTCTCTGAGATGAGTTTCCTGTAAGCGCAAAATGTTGGGTCTTGTTTGTGTAGCCAGTTTGTTAGTCTATGTCTTTTTATCGGGGAGTTGAGTCCATTGATATTAAGAGATATTAAGGAAAAGTAATTGTTGTTTCCTGTTATTTTTGTTGTTAAAGTTGGCATTTTGTTCTTGTGGCTGTCTTCTTTTAGGTTTGTTGAGGGATTACCTTCTTGTTGTTTCTAGGGCGTGGTTCCTGTCCTTGTATTGGTTTTTTTCTGTTATTATCCTTTGAAGGGCTGGATTCGTGGAGATATAATGTGTGAATTTGGTTTTGTCGTGGAATACTTTGGTTTCTCCATCTATGTTAATTGAGAGTTTGGCTGGGTATAGTAGCCTGGGCTGGTATTTGTGTTCTTTTAGTGTCTGTATAACATCCGTCCAGGATCTTCTGGCTTTCATAGTCTCTGGTGAAAAATCTGGTGTAATTCTGATAGGCTTGCCTTTATATGTTACTTGGCCTTTTTCTCTTACTGCTTTTAGTATTCTATCTTTATTTAGAGCATTTGTTGTTCTGATTATAATGTGTCAGGAGGTATGTCTTTTCTGGTCCAGTCTATTTGGAGTTCTGTAGGCTTCTTGTATGTTCATGGGCATCTCTTTCTTTAGATTTGGGAAGTTTTCTTCTATAATTTTGTTGAAGATGTTTGCTGGTCCTTTGAGTTGAAAATCTTCATTCTCATCCACTCCTATTATCCGTAGGTTTGGTCTTCTCATTGCGTCCTGTATTTCTTGGATGTTTTGAGTTAGGATCTTTTTGCATTTTACATTTTCCTTGATTGTTGTGCCGATGTTCTCTATGGAATCTTCTGCACCTGAGATTCTCTCTTCCATCTCTTGTATTCTGTTGCTGATGCTCGTATCTATGGTTCCAGATTTCTTTCCTAGGGTTTCTATCTCCAGTGTTGCCTCATTTTGGGTTTTCTTTATTGTGTCTACTTCCCTTTTTAGGTCTAGTATGGTTTTGTTCATTTCCATCATCTGTTTGGATGTGTTTTCCTGTTTTTCTGTAAGGACTTCTACCTGTTTGATTATGTTATCCTGTTTTTCTTTAAGGATTTGTAACTCTTTAGCAGTGGTCTCCTGCAATTCTTTAAGGGATTTTTGTGCTTCCTCTTTATTGTCTTCTGCCTGTTTAGCAGTGTTCTCCTGCATTTCTTTAAGTGTGTTATTAAAGTCCTTCTTGAAGTCCTCTATCATCATCAGGAGATATGCTTTTAAATCCGTGTCTAGCTTTTCCGGTGTGTTGGGGTGCCCTGGACTGGGCGAAGTGGGGGTGCTGGGTTCTGATGATGGTGAGTGGTCTTGGTTTCTGTTAGTAAGATTATTACGTTTACCTTTCGCCATCTAGTAATCTCTGGGGTTAGTTGTTATCATTGTCACTGTTTAAAGATTGGAGCAGAAGCTGTGTTCCACTCACCAGCAGTCCCAAAATCCTGCGGCGGGGGTCGTGGGTAGCTGGCGGGTGTCAGGCAACCCTTCTCTCCCGCTACCCCGGCGCTGATCCGGCCGGATGAGGTCTGTGGCCCTACTCAGGCCGGTTTTTGCTTCCCTAACTAATGCAGTCTCAGGTCCCGCACAATTGGATTGGAGCAGAAGCTGTGCTCCACTCACCAGAAGTCTTAAGATCCTGTGGCGGGTGTTGTGGGTAGCTGTCGAGTGTCAGCCGACCCTGCGCCCCAGCTGCCCCGGTGCTTTTCTGACCAGAAGAGGGTTGTGGCCCTATGTAGGCCGGATTTCTCTCTCCCCAACCAGAGCAGTCTCAGGTCCCGCGTGATTGGACTGGAGCAGAAGCTGTGTTCCACTCACCAGCAGTCCCAAAATCCTGCGGCGGGGGTCGTGGGTAGCTGGCGGGTGTCAGGCAACCCTGCGCTCCCGCTACCCCGGCGCTGATCCGGCCGGATGAGGCCTGTGGCCCTACTCAGGCCGGTTTCTGCTTCCCTAACTAATGCAGTCTCCGGTCCCGAGCACTTGGATTGGAGCAGAAGCTGTGCTCCACTCACCAGAAGTCTTAAGATCCTGTGGCGGGTGTTGTGGGTAGCTGGCGAGTGTCAGTCGACCCTGCGCCCCAGCTGCTCCGGCGCTCCTCTGATCGGAAGAGCTCTCCGCATATTCTTGATCCTACAGTGTGATTTTCCCATTTTTGACTTTTTTCATGTTTTTTCTCAATTCTTGATCCTACAGTGTGATTATTCTCATTTTCCACCTTTTTCAGGTTTTCTCCCCATATTCGGGGTCCTTCAGTGTGAATTTTTAATTTTCTACTTTTTTCAAGTTTTTTCGTCATATTCTCGGTCCTACAGTGTGATTTTCTCATTTCCACGTTTTTCAGGTTTTTTCATCATATTCGGGATCCTTCAGTGTGGGTTTTTAATTTTCTAATTTTTCAGGGTTTCTCAACATATTCTGGGTCCTAATGCGTGTATTTTTAATTTTTCATGTTTTTCAGTGTTTCTAGGCACATTCTGGGTCCTACAGTGTGATTTTCACATTTTCCACTTTTTCCGAGTTTTTTCACATTTCTGGGTCTTACCATGTAATTTTCTCATTTTCCACCTTTTTCAGGTTTTCTCGACATATTCCAGGTCCTTCAGTGAGAGTTTTTATTTTTGTACTTATTTCAGGGTTTCTCGGCATATTCTGGGTCCTAGAGTGTGATTTTCTCATTTTCGAAGATTTTCAAGTTTTTTTTTTTAGCATTTCTGGGTCCTAAAGTGTGATTATTCTCATTTTCAACCTTTTTCAGGTTTTCTTGCCATAGTCGGAGTCCTTCATTGTGAATTTTTAATTTTCCACGTTTTTCAGGTTTTTTTTTTTTTTTTTTTGTCATATCCTTGGTCCTACAGTGTGATTTTCTCATTTCCACGTTTTTCAGATTTTCCTACCATATTCCAGGTCCTTCAGTGTGAATTTTTAATTTTCCACGTTTTTCAGTATTTCTAGCCATATTCTGGGTAATACAGTGTGAATTTTTAATTTTCCACGTTTTTCAAGGTTTCTTGCCATATTCTGGTCCTATAGTGTGAATTTTTAATTTTCAATATTTTTCAGTGTTTCTCGCCATATTCTGGGTCCTACAGTGTGAATATTTAATTTTCCAGGTTTTTCAGGTTTTTTGGTCATATTCTGGGTCCTTCAGTGTGCGATTTTATTTTTCCTCGTTTTTCAGTTTTGCTCTCTATATCCGGGTCATTCAGTGTGAATTTTTAATTTTCCACGTTTTTCAGGTTTCTTCGTCATATTCTGGTTCTACAGTGTGATTTTCTCATTTCCACGTTTTTCAGGTTTTCTCGCCATATTCGTGGTCTTTCAGTGTGAGTTTTTTAATTTCTACTTTTTCAGGGTTTCTCGCCATATTCTGGGTCCCACAGTGTGATTTTCTCATTTTCAACCTTTTTCAGGTTTTTAATTTGCCTCGTTTTTCAGGTTTTCTTGCCATATTTGGGGTCCTTCAGTGTGAATTTTTAATTTTCCACGTTTTTCAATTTTTTTCGTCATATTATGGGTCCTACTGTGTAATTTTCTCACTTCCACGTTTTTCAGGTTTTCTTGCCATATTCCAGGACCTTCATTGTGAATTTATAATTTTTCAGGTTTTTCAGTATTTCATACCATATTCTGGGTAATACAGTGTGAATTTTTAATTTTCACGTTTTTCAGGGTTTGTCAGCATACAGTGCGATTTTCTCATTTTCCACATTTCAGGTTTTCTCACCATATTCGGGGTCCTTCAGTGTGAATTTTTAATTTTCTACTTTTTTTATGTTTTCTCACCATATTCTGGGACCTTCAGTGTGAGTTTTTAATTTTCCTCGTTTTTCAGGTTTTATTGCCATATTCTGGGTCCTTCAGTGTGAATTTTTAATTTTCTACTTTTTTCATGTTTTCTCGCCATATTTGGGGTCCTTCAGTGTGAGTATATTATTTTCTAATTTTTCAGTTTTTCTCACCATATTCCAGGTCCTTCACTGTGAATTTTTAATTTTCCACGTTTTTCAGGTTTTCTGGCATACTCTGGGTCCTTAATTGTGAATTTTTAATATTGCACGTTTTTCAGGTTTTTGGGTCATATTCTGTGTCCTACAGAGTAATTTTCTCATTTACACGTTTTCCATGTTTTTTTTGCCATATTGCAGTTTCTTCAGTGTGAATTTTTAATTTTCACGTTTTTCAGGGTTTCTCTGCATATTCTGGGTCCTGCCGTGTGATTTTCTCATTTTCCACGTTTTTCAAGTTTTTGCGTAATTCTGGGTCCTACAGTGTGATTTTCTCATTTTCCACCTATTTCAGGTTTTCTCGCCATAGTTGGGGTCCTTCAGTATGATTTTTTACTTTTCTAATTTTTCAGAGTTTCTCTCCATATTCTGGGTCCTACAGCATGTATTTTTAATTTTCCACGTTTTTCAGGGTTTCTCAGCATATTCTTGGTCCTACAGTGTGATTTTCTCATTTTCAATGTTTGTCAATTTTTTTTTTCCAAATCTCGGTCCTAGAGTGTGATTATTCTCATTTTCCACCTTTTTCAGGTTTTCTCACCATATTCTGGGTTCTATAGTGTGAGTTTTGAGTTTTCCTCCTTTTTCAGGTTTTCTTGCCATATTCTGGGTCCTACATAGTGAGTTTTGATTTTTCCTCGTTTTTCAGGTTTTATTGCCATGTTCTGGTCCTTCAGTGTGAATTTTTAATTTTCTACATTTTTCATGTTCTCTCGCCATATTTGGGTTTCTTCAGTGTGAGTTTTTAATTTTCTAATTTTTCAGGGTTTCTCGACATATTCTGTGTCCTACAGCGTGAGTTTTGAGTTTTCCTCATTTTTTAGGTTTTCTCGCCATATGCCAGGCACTTTAGTGTTAATTTTTAATTTTCCTCGTTTTTCAGGTTTTTCCATCATATTATGGGTCCTACAGTGTGATTTTTCTCATTTCCACGTTTTTCAGCTTTTCTTGACATATTCCAGGACCTTCGGTGTGAATTTTAAATTTTCCATGTTTTTCAGTATTTCTCGCCATATTCTGTGTCCAACAGTGTGAATTTTTAATTTTCATGTTTTTCAGGGTTTCTTGGCATTTTCTGAGTCCTGCAGTGTGATTTTCTCATTTTCCACATTTTTCAGGTTTTCTAGCCATATTTGGGGTCCTTCAGTGTGAGTTTGTAATTTTCTACTTTTTTCAGGGTTTCTCGCCATATTCTGGGACCTACAGCGTGTATTTTTAATTTTCCATGTTTTCAGGGTTTCTTGGCATATTCTGGTTCCTACAGTGTGATATTCTCATTTTCGACGTTTTTCAATTTTTTTTTTCCAAATCTGGATTCTATAGTGTGATTATTCTCATTTTCCATCTTTTTTTTTAGGATTCCTCGCCATATTCTGGGTCCTTTAGTGTGAGTTTTGAATTTTCCTTCTTTTTCAGGTTTTCTTGCCATATAAGGGGTACTTCAGTGTGATTTTTTAATTTTCCACGTTTTCAATATTTCTCGCCATATAGTGGGTAATAGAGTGTGAATTTTTAATTTTCCACTTTTTTCATGATTCTTGCCATATTATGTGTTTTTTTTTACATAAAAATGTAAATTTTTAATTTTCACGTTTTTCAGGGTTTATCGGCATATTCTGGGTCCAGCAGTGTGATTTTCTCATTTTCCACGATTTTCAAGTTTTTTCGCAATTCTTGGGGTACTTCACTGTGAGATTTTAATTTTCTACTTTTTTCAGGGTTTCTCGCCATATTTGGGGTCCTTCCGTGTGATTTTTTACTTTTCTAATTTTTCAGTGTTTCTCGACATATTCTGGGTTCTACAGCGTATATTTTTAATTTTCCACGTTTTCAGGGTTTCTAGGCATATTCTGGGTCCTACAGTGTGATTTTCTCATTTTCGACGTTTTTTCAATTTTTTTTTTTCCAAATTTGGGTTCTATAGTGTGATTATTCTCATTTTCCATCTTTTTCAGGATTTCTCGCCATATTCTCTGTCGTATAGTGTGAGTTTTGAATT
>NW_028227809.1:47973-71996 GCF_978045245.1 Mus caroli | reverse complement strand
TTGCGAAAATACTTGAAAACGTCTTAAATGAGAAAATCACATTTTAGGACCCAGAATATGGCCAGAAAACCTGAGAAACGTAGAAAATTAAAAATACACTCTGTAGCACTGAGAACATGGCAAGAAACCCTCAACAAAGTAGAAAATTAAAAACTCACAATGAAGGACCCCGAATATGGCGAGAATACCTGAAAGAGGTGGAAAATGAGAATAATCACACTGTAGGACCCAGAATAGCGAAAAACCATGAAAAATATCGAAAATGAGAAAATCACACTGTAGGACCCAGAATATGGCAAGAAACCCTCAAAAAAGTAGAAAATTAAAAACTCACACTGAAGGACCCCAAATATGGCGAGAAAACATGAAAAAGGTGGAAAATGACAATAATCACACTGTAGGATCCAGAATATGCCGAGAAACTCTGAAAAACGTGGAAAATTATAGTACACGCTGTAGGTCCCAGAATATGGCGAGAAACCCTGAAAAAAGTAGAAAAGTAAAAACTCACACTGCAGGACCCCAAATATGGCGAAAAAAAAACCGAAAAAGATGGAAAATAAGAAAATCACACAGTATGAACCAGAATTAGGAAAAAACTTGAAAAAAGTGGAAAATGAGAAAATCACACTGCAGGACCAAGAATATTTAGAGAAAACCTAAAAAACGTGAAATTTAAAAATTCACACTATCGGACCCAGAATATGGTGAGAAACCCTGAAAAAAAAAGTAGAAAATTAAAAACTCACAGTGAAGGAGCCCAAATATGGCTAGAAAACCTGAATAAGGTGGAAAATGAATAAATCACACTGTAGGAGCCAGAATTACGAAAAAACTTGAAAAACGTAGAAAAGGAGAAAATAACACTGCAGGACCCAGAATATGCTGAGAAAACTTGAAAAACAAGGAAAATTAAAAATTCACACTGAAGGACCCAGAATATGGCAAGAAAACCTGAAAAAAGTAGAAAATTAAAAATTCACACTGAAGGACCTGGAATATGGCAAGAAAACCTGAAAAACGTAGAAATGAGAAAATCACACTGTAGGACCCTGAATATTATGAAAAAACCTGAAAAACGTGGAAAATTAAAAATTCACACTGAAGAACCCGGAATATGGCTAGAAAACCTGAAAAAGGTGGAAAATGAGATAATCACACTGCAGGACCCAGAGAAACTCTGAAAAAAGTGAAAATTAAAAATTCACACTAGCGGACCCAGAATATGGCGAGAAACTTTGAAAAAAGTAGAAAATTAAAAACTCACTCTGAAGGACACCAAATATGGCGAGAAAACCTGAAAAAGGTGGAAAATGAGAAAATCACATTGTAGGACACAGAATAACGAAAAAACTTGAAAAACGTGGAAAATGAGAAAATCACACTGCAGGACCCAGAATATCCTGAGAAACCCTGAAAAACGTGAAAATTAAAAATTCACACTATAGGACCCGGAATATGGCAAGAAACCCTGAAAAACATGGAAAATTAAAAATTCAAACTGAAGGACAAAGAATATGGAGATAAAACCTGAAAAATGAGGAAATAAAAACTCACACTGAAGAACCCACAATATGGCAATCAACCCTGGAAAAAGTAGAAAATTAAAAACTCACAGTGAGGGACACCAAATATGGCTAGAAAACCTGAAAAAGGTGGAAAATTGGAATAATCACACTGTAGGAACCAGAATTGCGAAAAACCTTGAGAAACGTCTTCAATGAGAAAATCACACTATAGGACCCAGAATTTGGCAAGAAAATCTGAAAAACGTGGAAAATTAAAAATACACTAGGTAGGACCCAGAATATAGCGAGAAACCCTGAAAAAAGTTGAAAATTAAAAACTCACAGTGAAGGAGCCCAAATATAGCGAGAAAACCTGAAAAAGGTGGAAAATAAGAAAATCATACTGCAGGACCCAGAATATGCCTAGAAATCCTGAAAAAACGTGAAATTTAAGAATTCACACTATTGGACCCAATATATGGCGAGAAACTCTGAAAAACATGAAAATTAAAAATTCACATTTAAAGACCTGGAAAATGGCAAGAAAACCTGAAAAAAGTTGAAAATTCAAAATTCACACTGAAGGACCCCGAATATGGCGAGAAACCCTGAAAAACATGGAAAATTAAAACTTCACACTGTAGGACCAGAATATGGCAAGAAACCTTGAAAACGTGGAAAATTAAAAAATCACACTGTAGGTCACAGAATATTTCGAGAAAACCTGAAAAAGGCGGAAAATGAGAAAATCACACTGTTGGACCCAGAATATGACAAAACAACCTGAAAAACATGGAAAATTAAAAATTCACACTGAAGTATTCAGAATATGGCGAGAAACACTGAAAAAAGTAGAAAATTTAAAAACTCACAATGAAGGACCCCAAATATGCCGAGAAATCCTGAAAAAGGTGGAAACTTGGAAAATCACACTGTAGGAACAAGAATTACGAAAAAAAATGAAAAACGTGGAAAATGAAAAAAAATCACACTTCAGGACCCAGAATATGCCGAGAAATCCTGAAAAACGTGAAAATTAAAAATTCACACTATCTGACCCAGAATATGTTGAGAAATACTGAAAAACGTGAAAATTAAAAATTCACGCTGAAGGACCCGGAATATGGCGAGAAAACCTGAAAATGGTTGAAAATGAGAATAATCACACTGTAGGACCCAGATTTGCGAAAATAATTAAAAACCGAAATAAATGAGAAAATCACACTGTAGGACCCAGAATATGGCGAGAAACCCTGAGAAACATGGAAAATTAAAAATACACTCTGTAGTACCCAGAATATGGCAAGAAACCCACAAAAAAGTAGAAAATTAAAAACTCTCACTGAAGGACCCTGAATATGGTTAGAAAACCTGAAAAAGGTGGAAAATGAGAATAATCACACTGTAGGACCCAGAATTGGGAAAAAAATGAAAAACGTCAAAAATGAGAAAAATCACACTGTAGGACCCAGAATATGCCGAGAAATCCTGAAAATCGTGGAAAATTAAAAATACATGCTGTAGGACGCAGAATATGGCAAGAAACCCTGAAAAAAGTAGAAAATTAAACACTCACAGTGCAGGACCCCGAGTATGGCGAGAAAACATGAAAAACATGGAAAATGAGAAAATCACACTGTAGGACACAGAATTATGAAAAAAAACTTGCAAAACGTGGAAAATGAGAAAATCACACTACAGGACCCCGAATATGCCGAGAAACCCTGAAAAACGTGAAAATTAAAAATTCACACTTTTGGAACCAGAATATGGCAAGAAACCATGAAAAAAGTTGAAAATGAGAAAATCACACTTTAAACCCAGAATATGGCGAAAATACTGAAATACGTGGAAAATTAAAAATTCACACTGAAGTACCTGGAATATGGCAAGAAAACCTGAAAAACGTGGAAATGAGAAAATCACACTGTAGGAGCCATAATTACAAAAAAACTTGAAAAACGTGGAAAATGAGAAAATAACATTGCAGGACCCAGAATATGAAGAGAAAACTTGAAAAACAAGGAAAATTAAAAATTCACACTGAAGGACCCAGAATATGGCAAGAAAACCTGAACAAAGTAGAAAATTAAAAATTCACACTGAAGGACCTGGAATATGGCAAGAAAACCTGAAAAACGTGGAAATGAGAAAATCACACTGTAGGAGCCATAATTACAAAAAAACTTGAAAAACGTGGAAAATGAGAAAATAACATTGCAGGACCCAGAATATGCAGAGAAAACTTGAAAAACAAGGAAAATTAAAAATTCACACTGAAGGACCCAGAATATGGCAAGAAAACCTGAACAAAGTAGAAAATTAAAAATTCACACTGAAGGACCTGGAATATGGCAAGAAAACCTGAAAAACGTGGAAATGAGAAAATCACACTGTAGGACCCTGAATATGACGAAAAAACCTGAAAAACGTGGAAAATTAAAAATTCACACTGAAGAACCCGGAATATGGTGAAAAACCTGAAAAAGGTGGAAAATGAGAAATTCACACTGCAGGACTCAGAATATGCTGAGAAACTCTGAAAAAAGTGAAAATTAAAAATTCAAACTATCGGATCCAGAATATGGCAAGAAACCCTGAAAAAAAAATAGAAAATTAAAAACTCACAGTGAAGGAGCCCAAGTATGCCGAGAAAACCTGAAATCGGTCGAAAATGAGAAAATCACACTGTAGGACGCAGAATTACAAAAAACATGAAAAACATCGAAAATGAGAAAATCACACTGTAGGACCCAGAATATGCCGAGAAATCCTGAATATCGTGGAAAATTAAAAATACACGCTGTAGGACCCAGAATATGTCGAGAAACTTTGAAAAAAGTAGAAAACTAAAAACTCACTCTGAAGGACACCAAATATGGTGAGAAAACTTGAAAAAGGTGGAAAATGAGAAAATCACACTGTAGGACCCAGAATATCCCGAGAAACCCTGAAAAACGTGAAAATTAAAAATTCACACTATAGGACACAGAATATGGCAAGAAACCCTGAAAAACCTGGAAAATTAAAAATTCAAACTGACGGACAAAGAATATGGCGATAAAACCTGAAAATTGAGGAAATAAAAACTCACACTGAAGAACCCACAATCTGGCGATAAACCCTGGAAAAAGTAGAAAATTAAAAACTCACAGTGAGGGACACCAAATATGGCAAGAAAACCTGAAAAAGGTGGAAAATGAGAATAATCACACTGTAGGACCCAGAATTGCGAAAAACCTTGAGAAAGGTCTTCAATGAGAAAATCACACTGTAGGACCCAGAATATGGCAAGAAAATCTGAAAAACGTGGAAAATTAAAAAATACACTTGGTAGGACACAGAATATAGCGAGAAACCCTGAAAATTTGAAAATTGAAAACTCACAGTGAAGGAGCCCAAATATAGCAAGAAAACCTGAAAAAGGTGGAAAATGAGAAAATCACACTGCAGGACCCAGAATATGCCTAGAAATCCTGAAAAAATGTGAAATTTAAAAATTCACACTATTGGACCCAATATATGGAGAGAAACTCTGAAAAACATGAAAATTAAAAATTCACACTTAAGGACCTGGAATATGGCGACAAAACCTGAAAAAAAGTTGAAAATTCAAAATTCACACTGAAGGACCCCGAATATGGCAAGAAACCTTGAAAACGTGGATAATTTAAAAATCACACTGTAGGTCGCAGAATATTCCAAGAAAACCTGAAAAAGGCAGAAAATGAGAAAATCACACTGTAGGACCCAGAATATGCCAAGAAACCATGAAAAACTTGGAAAATTAAAAATACACGCTGTAGGACCCAGAATATGGCCAGAAACTTTGAAAAAAGTAGAAAATTAAAAACTCACTCAGAAGGACACCAAATATGGCGAGAAAACCTGAAAAAGGTGGAAAATGAGAAAATCACACTGAAGGACACAGAATAAAGAAAAAACTTGAAAAACGTGGAAAATGAGAAAATCACACTACAGGACCCAGAAAATGCCTAGAAATCCTGAAAAATGTGAAATTTAAGAATTCACACTATTGGACAAGAAACCCTGAAAAACATGAAAATTAAAAATTCACACTGAAGGACCTAGAATATGGCGAGAAAACCTGAAAAAAGTTGAAAATTCAAAATTCACACTGAAGGACCCCGAATATGGCGAGAAACACTGAAAAACGTGGAAAATTAAAACTTCACACTGTAGGACCAGAATATGGCAAGAAACCTTGAAAACGTGGAAAAATAAAAAATCACACTGTAGTTCGCAGAATATCCTGAGAAAACCTGAAAAAGGCAGAAAATGAGAAAATCACACTGTTGGACCCAGAATATGACACACAAAAAAAAAACCTGAAAAACGTGGAAAATTAAAAATTCACACTGAAGTACCCAGAATATGGCGAGAAACACTGAAAAAAGTAGAAAATTAAAAACTAACACTGAAGGACCCCAAATATGCCGAAAAATCCTGAAAAATGTGGAAAATGAGAAAATCACACTGTAGGACCAAGAATTATGAAAAAAACTTGAAAAACGTGGAAAATGAGATAATCACACTGCACAACACAGAATATGCCGAGAAATCCTGAAAACGTGAAAATTAAAAATTCACACTATCGGACCCAGAATATGGTGAGAAATACTGAAAAAAGTGAAAATTAAAAATTCACACTTAAGGACCCGAAATATGGCGAGAAAACCTGAAACACGAGGAAAATTAAAAACTCACAGTGAAGGACCCAGAATATGGCGAGAAAACCTGAAAAAAGTAGAAAATTAAAAATTCACACTGAAGGACCCAAAATATGCCAAGAAATCCTGAAAACGTGCAAAATTAAAAATACATGCTGTAGGACCCAGAATATGGAAAGAAACCCTGAAAAAAGTAGAAAATTAAAAAGTCACGCTAAAGGACCCCAAATATGGCGAAAAAACCTGAAAAGGTGGAAAATGAGAAAATCACACTGCAAGACCCAGAATATGCCGAGAAACCCTGAAAAAGGCGAAAATTTAAAATTCACACTGTCAGACCCAGAATATGGATGAGAAACCCTGAAAAAAAGTAGAATATTTAAAACTCACACTGAAGCACCCCAAATATGGCGAGAAAACCTGAAAAAGGTGGAAAATGAGAAAATCACACAGTAAGACACCGAATTACGAAAAAAACATGAAAAAAATCGAAAATGAGAAAATCACACTGTAGGACCCAGAATATGCCGAGAAACAATAAAAAAGGGGAAAATTAAAAATACACGCTGTAGGACCCAGAATATGGCGAGAAATTTTGAAAAAAGTAGAAAATTAAAAACTCTCACTGAAGGACCCCAAATATGGTGAGAAAACCTGAAAAAGGTGGAAAATGAGAAAAATCACACTGTAGGATCCAGAATATGGCAAGAAAACCTGAAAAACGTGGAAAATTAAAAATGCAGTCTGTAGGACCCAGAATATGGCGAGAAACCCCCAAAAGAGTAGAAATATAAAAACCTACAGTGAAGGACACCAAATATGGCAAGAAAACCTGAAAAAGGTGGAAAATTAGAAAATCACTCTGTAAGACCCAGAATTACGAAAAAACATGAAAAGTATCGAAAATGAGAAAATCACACTGTAGGAAACAGAATATGCCGAGAAACAATGAAAAAGGTGGAAAATTAAAAATAGACGCTGTAGGACCCATAATATGGTGAGAAGCTTTGAAAAAAGTAGAAAATTAAAAACTCACACTGAACGACCCCAAATATAGCGAGAAAACCTGAAAAAGGTGGAAAATGAGAAAATCACAGGGTGGGACCCACAATATGCTGAGAAACCCTGAAAAACGTGGACAATTAAAAATACATGCTGTAGGACCCAGAATATGGCCAGAAAACCTGAAAAATTTAGAAAATTAAAAACTCACACTGAAGGACCCCAAATATGGCGATTAACCCTGAAAAAGGTGGAAAATGAGAAAATCACACTGTAGGACCCAGAATATGCTGAGAAACCCTGAATAACTTGGAATATTTAAAAAACACGCTGTAGGACCCATAATATAGGCAGAAACCCTGAAAAAAGTAGAAAATTACAAACTCACTCTGAAGGAACGCAAATATTGCGAGAAAACCTGATAAATGTGGAAAATGAGAAAATCACAGTATAGGACCCAGAATATGCAGAGAAACCTGAAAAAACGTGAAAAATAAAAATTCACACTGTCAGACCAGAATATGGCGAGAAACCATGAAAAAATTGGAAAATTAAAAATTCACACTGTATTACCCAGAATATGGCGAGAAATACTGAAAAACGTGGAAAATTTAAAATTCACACTGAAGGACCTGGAATATTTCATGAAAACCAGAAAAAAGTGAAAATGAGAAAATCCCACTGTAGGACCTAGAATATGAGGAAAAAAACTGAAAACGTGGAAAATTAAAAATTCACATTGAAGGACCCAAATATGGCAAGAAAACCTGAAAAAGTTGGAAAATGAGTATAATCACACTGTAGGACCCAGAATAGCGAAAAAACTTGAAAAACATCGAAAATGAGAAAATCACACTGCAGGACCCAGAATATGCTGAGAAACCCGTAAAAACTTGAAAATTAAAAATTCACACTATTGGACCCAGAATATGGCGAGAAACCCTGGAAAAAGTAGAAAATTAAAAACTCACAGTGAAGGACCCCAAATATGGCAAGAAAACCTGAAAAAGGTGAAAAATGAGAAAATCACACTGTAGGACCCAGAATTACGAAAAAACTTGAAAGATGTGGAAAATGAGGAAATCACACTTCAGGACCCAGAATATGCTCTGAAACCCTGAATAACGTGAAAATTAAAAATTCACACTGTCGGACACAGAATATGGTAAGAAAACCTGAAAAACGTTGAAATGAGAAAATCACACTGTAGGACCTAGAATATGCTGAGAAACCCTGAAAAACGTGAAAATAAAATATTCACACTATCGGACCCAGAATATGGCAAGAAAACCTGAAAAACGTAGAAAATTATAAATTCACATTGAAGGACCCAGAATATGGCGAGAAAACCTGAAAAACAAGGAAAATTAAAAACTCACACTGGGAGCGGGACCTGAGACTGCATTAGTTAGGGTAGCAGAAACCGGCCTGAGTAGGGCCACAGGCCTCATCCGGCCGGATCAGCACCAGGGTAGCGGGAGCGCAGGGTTGCCTGACACCCGCCAGCTACCCACGACCCCCGCCACAGGATTTTGGGACTGCTGGTGAGTGGAACACAGCTTCTGCTCCAGTCCAATCACGCGGGACCTGAGACTGCTCTGGTTGGGGAGAGAGAAATCAGGCCTACATAGGGCCACAACCCTCTTCCGGTCAGAAAAGCACCCACCGGGGCAGCTGGGACGCAGGGTCTGCTGACACTCGCCAGCTACCCACAACACCCGCCACAGGATCTTAAGACTTCTGGTGAGTGGAGCACAGCTTCTGCTCCAATCCAATTGCGCGGGACCTGAGACTGCATTAGTTAGGGAAGCAGAAACCGGCCTGAGTAGGACCACAGGCCTCATCCGGCTGGATCAGCACCGGGGTAGCAGGAGCGCAGGGTTGCCTGACACCCGCCAGCTACCCACGACCCCCGCCGCAGGATCTTGGGACTGCTGGTGAGTGGAACACAGCTTCTGCTCCAATCCAATTGCGCAGGACCTGAGACTGCATTAGTTAGGGAAGCAGAAACCGGCCTGGGTAGAGCCACAGGCCTCATCCGGCCGGATCAGCACCGGGGTAGCGGGAGCGCAGGGTTGCCTGACACCCGCCAGCTACCCACGACCCCCGCCGCAGGATTTTGGGACTGCTGGTGAGTGGAACACAGCTTCTGCTCCAATCCAATTGCGCGGGACCTGAGACTGCATTAGTTAGGGAAGCAGAAACCGGCCTGAGTAGGACCACAGGCCTCATCCGGCTGGATCAGCGCCGGGGTAGTGGGAGCACAGGGTTGCCTGACACCCGCCAGCTACCCACGACCCCCGCCACAGGATTTTGGGACTGCTGGTGAGTGGAACACAGCTTCTGCTCCAGTCCAATCACGCGGGACCTGAGACTGCTCTGGTTGGGGAGAGAGAAATCAGGCCTACATAGGGCCACAACCCTCTTCCGGTCAGAAAAGCACCGGGGCAGCTGGGGCGCAGGGTCTGCTGACACTCGCCAGCTACCCACCACACCCGCCACAGGATCTTAAGACTTCTGGTGAGTGGAGCACAGCTTCTGCTCCAATCCAATTGTGCGGGACCTGAGACTGCATTAGTTAGGGAAGCAGAAAAACGGCCTGAGTAGGACCACAGGCCTCTTCCGGCTGGACCAGCACCGGGGTACTGTCAGCTACCCACGACCCCCGCCGCAGGATTTAGAGACTGCTGGTGAGTGGAACACAGCTTCTGCTCCAATCTTTAAATAGTGACAACGATAACAACTAACCCCAGAGATTACCAGATGGCGAAAGGTAAACGTAATAATCTTACTAACAGAAACCAAGACCACTCACCATCATCAGAACCCAGCACCCCCACTTCGCCCAGTCCAGGGCACCCCAACACACCGGAAAAGCTAGACACGGATTTAAAAGCATATCTCCTGATGATGATAGAGGACTTCAAGAAGGACTTTAATAACACACTTAAAGAAATGCAGGAGAACACTGCTAAAAACGCAGAAGACAATAAAGAGGAAGCACAAAAATCCCTTAAAGAATTGCAGGAGAACACTGCTAAAGAGTTACAAATCCTTAAAGAAAAAAATGATAACATAATCAAACAGGTAGAAGTCCTTACAGAAAAACAGGAAAACACATCCAAACAGATGATGGAAATGAACAAAACCATACTAGACCTAAAAAGGGAAGTAGACACAATAAAGAAAACCCAAAGTGAGGCAACACTGGAGATAGAAACCCTAGGAAAGAAATCTGGAACCATAGATACGAGCATCAGCAACAGAATACAAGAGATGGAAGAGAGAATCTCAGGTGCAGAAGATTCCATAGAGAACATCGGCACAACAATCAAGGAAAATGTAAAATGCAAAAAGATCCTAACTCAAAACATCCAAGAAATACAGGACATAATGAGAAGACCAAACCTACGGATAATAGGAGTGGATGAGAATGAAGATTTTCAACTCAAAGGACCAGCAAACATCTTCAACAAAATTATAGAAGAAAACTTCCCAAATCTAAAGAAAGAGATGCCCATGAACATACAAGAAGCCTACAGAACTCCAAATAGACTGGACCAGAAAAGAAATACCTCCCGACACATAATAATCAGAGCAACAAATGCTCTAAATAAAGATAGAATACTAAAAGCAGTAAGAGAAAAAGACCAAGTAACATATAAAGGCAAGCCTATCAGAATTACACCAGACTTTTCACCAGAGACTATGAAAGCCAGAAGATCCTGGACGGATGTTATACAGACACTAAAAGAACACAAATTCCAGCCCAGGCTACTATACCCAGCCAAACTCTCAATTAACATAGATGGAGAAACCAAAGTATTCCACGACAAAACCAAATTCACACATTATCTCTCCACGAATCCAGCCCTTCAAAGGATAATAACAGAAAAAAACCAATACAAGGACAGGAACCACGCCCTAGAAACAACAAGAAGGTAATCCCTAAACAAACCTAAAAGAAGACAGCCACAAGAACAGAATGCCAACTTTAACAACAAAAATAACAGGAAACAACAATTACTTTTCCTTAATATCTCTTAATATCAATGGACTCAACTCCCCGATAAAAAGACATAGACTAACAAACTGGCTACACAAACAAGACCCAACATTTTGCTGCTTACAGGAAACTCATCTCAGAGAAAAGGATAGACACTACCTCAGAATGAAAGGCTGGAAAACAATTTTCCAAGCAAATGGCATGAAGAAACAAGCTGGAGTAGCCATTCTAATATCTGATAAGATTGACTTCCAACCCAAAGTCATTAAAAAAGACAGGGAGGGACACTTCATACTCATCAAAGGTAAAATCCTCCAAGAGGAACTATCAATCCTGAATATCTATGCTCCAAATACAAAGGCAGCCACATTCATTAAAGAAACTTTAGTAAAGCTCAAAGCACACATTGCACCTCATACAATAATAGTGGGAGACTTCAACACACCACTTTCACCAATGGACAGATCATGGAAACAGAAACTAAACAGGGACACAGTGAAACTAACAGAAATTATGAATCAAATGGATCTGGCAGATATCTACAGAACATTCTATCCTAAAACAAAAGGATATACCTTCTTCTCAGCACCTCATGGTACCTTCTCCAAAATTGACCACATAATTGGTCACAAAACAGGCCTCAACAGATATAAAAATATTGAAATTGTCCCATGCATCCTATCAGATCACCATGGACTAAGGCTGATCTTCAATAACAAAATAAATAATAGAAAGCCAACCTTCACGTGGAAACTGAACAACACTCTTCTCAATGATACCTTGGTCAAGGAAGGAATAAAGAAAGAAATTAAGGACTTTTTAGAGTTCAATGAAAATGAAGCCACAACATACCCAAACTTATGGGATGCAATGAAAGCATTTTTAAGAGGAAAACTCATAGCTCTGAGTGCCTCCAAAAGGAAACTAGAGAGAGCACACATTAGCAGCTTGACAACACACCTAAAAGCACTAGAACAAAAGGAAGCAAATTCACCCAAGAGGAGTAGACGGCAGGAAATAATCAAACTCAGGGGTGAAATCAACCAAGTGGAAACAAGAAAAACTATTCAAAGAATCAACCAATCAAGGAGCTGGTTCTTTGAGAAAATCAACAAGATAGATAAACCCTTAGCCAGACTCACTAGAGGGCACAGGGAAAGCATCCTAATTAACAAAATCAGAAATGAAAAAGGAGACATAACAACAGATCCCGAAGACATCCAAAACACCATCAGATCCTTCTACCAAAGGCTATACTCAACAAAACTGGAGAACCTGGATGAAATGGAGAAGTTCCTAGACAGATACCAGGTACCAAAGTTGAATCAAGATCAGGTTAATGATCTAAACAGCCCTATATCCCCCAAAGAAATAGAAGCAGTCATTAATAGTCTCCCAACTAAAAAAAGCCCAGGACCAGATGGGTTTAGTGCAGAGTTCTATCAGACCTTCAAAGAAGATCTAATCCCAGTTCTTCACAAACTATTCCACAAAATAGAAACAGAAGGTACTCTACCCAACTCATTCTATGAAGCCACAATTACTCTGATACCTAAACCACAAAAAGACCCAACAAAGATAGAAAACTTCAGACCAATATCCCTTATGAATATTGATGCAAAAATCCTCAATAAAGTTCTTGCTAACCGAATCCAAGAACACATCAAAACAATCATCCATCCTGACCAAGTAGGTTTCATCCCAGGGATGCAGGGATGGTTCAATATACGGAAATCCATCAAGGTAATCCAGTATATAAATAAACTCAAAGACAAAAACCACATGGTCATCTCCTTAGATGCGGAAAAAGCATTTGACAAGATCCAACACCCATTCATGATAAAAGTCTTGGAAAGATCAGGAATTCAAGGCCCATACCTTAACATGATAAAAGCAATCTACAGCAAACCAGTAGCCAACATCAAATTAAATGGTGAGAAGCTTGAAGCAATCCCTCTAAAATCAGGGACTAGACAAGGCTGTCCACTTTCTCCATACCTATTCAACATTGTACTTGAAGTCCTAGCCAGAGCAATTCGACAACAAAAGGAGATCAAAGGGATACCAATTGGAAAAGATGAAGTCAAAATATCACTTTTTGCAGATGATATGATAGTATATATAAGTGACCCTAAAAATTCCACCAGAGAACTCCTATGCCTGATAAACAGCTTCGGTGAAGTAGCTGGATATAAAATTAACTCAAACAAATCAATGGCCTTTCTCTACACAAAGAATAAACAGGCTGAGAAAGAAATTAGGGAAACAACACCCTTCTCAATAGTCACAAATAATATAAAATATCTTGGCGTGACTCTAACTAAGGAAGTGAAAGATCTGTATAATAAAAACTTCAAGTCTCTGAAGAAAGAAATTATAGAAGATCTCAGAAGATGGAAAGATCTCCCATGCTCATGGATTGGCAGGATCAACATTGTAAAAATGACTATCTTGCCAAAAGCAATCTACAGATTCAATGCAATCCCCATCAAAATTCCAAATCAATTCTTCAACGAATTAGAAAGTGCAATCTGCAAATTCATCTGGAAGAACAAAAAACCTAGGATAGCAAAAACTCTTCTCAAGGATAAAAGAACCTCTGGTGGAATCACCATGCCGGACCTAAAGCTCTACTACAGAGCAATTGTGATAAAAACTGCATGGTACTGGTATAGTGACAGACAAATAGACCAATGGAATAGAATTGAAGACCCAGAAATGAACCCACACACCTATGGTCACTTGATCTTCGACAAGGGAGCTAAAAACATCCAGTGGAAGAAAGACAGCATTTTCAACAAATGGTGCTGGCACAACTGGTTGTTAACATGTAGAAGAATGCGAATCGATCCATTCCTATCTCCTTGTACTAAGGTCAAGTCTAAGTGGATCAAGGAACTTCACATAAAACCAGAGACACTGAAACTTATAGAGGAGAAAGTGGGGAAAAGCCTTGAAGATATGGGCACAGGGGAAAAATTCCTGAATAGAACAGTAATGGCTTGTGCTGTAAGATCGAGAATTGACAAGTGGGACCTCATGAAACTACAAAGCTTTTGCAAGGCTAAAGACACCATCAATAAGACAAAAAAACCACCAACAGACTGGGAAAGGATCTTCACCTATCCTAAATCAGATAAGGGACTAATATCCAATATATATAAAGAACTCAAGAAGGTGGACTCCAGAAAGTCAAATAACCCCATTAAAAAATGGGGCTCAGAACTGAACAAAGAATTCTCACCTGAGGAATACCGAATGGCATAGAAGCACCTGAAAAAATGTTCAACATCCTTAATCATCAGGGAAATGCAAATCAAAACAACCCTGAGATTCCACCTCACACCAGTCAGAATGGCTAAGATCAAAAATTCAGGTGACAGCAGATGCTGGCGAGGATGTGGAGAAAGTGGAACACTCCTCCATTGTTGGTGGGATTGCAAGCTTGTACAACCACTCTGGAAATCAGTCTGGCGGTTCCTCAGAAAATTGGACATAGTACTACCGGAGGATCCAGCAATACCTCTCCTGGGCATATATCCAGAAGATGTCCCAACCGGTAAAAAGGACACATGCTCCACTATGTTCATAGCAGCCCTATTTATAATAGCCAGAAGCTGGAAAGAACCCAGATGTCCCTCAACAGAGGAATGGATACAGAAATTATGGTACATTTACACAATGGAGTACTACTCAGCTATTAAAAAGAATGAATTTATGAAATTCCTAGCCAAATGGATGGACCTGGAGGGCATCATCTTGAGTGAAGTAACACAATCACAAAAGAACTCACACAATATGTATTCATTGATAAGTGGATATTAGCCCAAAACTTAGGATACCCAAGATATAAGATACAATTTGATAAACGCATGAAACTCAAGAAGAATGAAGACCAAAGTGTGGACACTGTGCACCTTCTTAGAATTGGGAACAAAACACCCAGGGAAGGAGTTACAGAGACAAAGTTCGTAGCTGTGATGAAAGGATGGACCATTTAGAGACTGCTGTATCCAGGGATCCGTCCCATAATCAGCTTCTAAACGCTGACACCATTGCATACACTAGTAAGATCTTGCTGAAAGGACCCAAATATAGCTGTCTCTTCTGAGATGATGCCGGGGCCTAGCAAACACAGGAGTGGATGTTCACAGTCAGCTATTGGATGTATCACAGGGCTCCCAATGGAGAAGCTAGAGAAAGTACCCAAGGAGCTAAAGGGATCTGCAACCCTATTGTTGGAACAACATGATGTACTAACCAGAACCCTGGAGCTCTTGTCTCTAGATGCATATGTATCGAAAGATGGCCTAGTCGGCCATCAATGGAAAGAGAGGCCCATTGGACTTGCAAACTTTATATGCCCCAATATAGGGGAATGCCAGGGCCAAAAGAATGGGAATGGGTGGGTAGGGAAATGGGGGGCGCTATGGGGGACTTTTGGGATAGTATTGGAAATGTAATTGAGGAAAATATGTAATAAAAATATTTAAAAAAAAAATAAATAAATGTACCTTGATAAAGTTCAAAAAAAAAAAAAAGTCCTGGAGAGATTGGGAATGCAAGGGACATATCTAACACAAAAAAAAAAAAAAAAAGAAAGCAATGAAATGGCAGAGGGGGGGGGTTTAAGGGAGAGGGAGTATCCTAAATGGGATACTAGACCCAAAAAAGAACATTTGTGAACAAATTTTAGAAACCCAAAACTCTCAAGTCACAAACCAATGTTTATTTCTGTTTGACAACAACACAGTAATTACGAACGATGTTAACATGAGGAATATACTGTTAATCTTGTCATCCTGACAGCATTTAGGATCACCTAGGAGACATACCTCTGGCTGTCTCTATGAGGGGGGTTTCAGAGAGATTTGACAGAACTGGAAAGATCCATACGAGTGTAGGCCTAAACAGCTTTTAACTGGTCATTGTGTAACTTAGTTTGGTTTGGTTTTTTAAGGAGAAAAAAATAGGTTTTTGCTGACACCCAAGTGAGTTGTTGGGTTCAGGCAGAGGTATAAAGGTATAAAGTCTACCAAGACTAAGGAGTTGCCTGGCCAGAAGGCGCCAGTTGCCCTGTCAACAATCACTGAACTCAACAAGACAGCACAAACCAGAAACAAAAGAGGAATACATCACCAGTCCTCAGTGTGGGGAGGCAGAGACTTTGGGGCTAATGCCAGAAGGCCAGGGGCACTCACCTATCCAGGCAATAAACACACCTAGGAACAGCTTCAGAGAACTGGCTTCATTTATTGGGGAATTCGGGGTATTTATGCCCCTGGGGAGGTGGTCTGAGTCTCCAGGGCACGGTTTGTGTGGCCAGGTGGTATTGACCAGGTCAGATTGTTGGAAGAGGCTTCATCTGCATACTCAGGGGCTGCAGGATCTGAGAGGAAAACCTTAGAAAGTCAGACAAGGAGTGAAACTTCATAGTAGCCAGGGTAATGGAATTTTACCAGGGGTGATGGTGGGAGAGCTGGCTTTATGATACCAGGTTGGAAGAGGGGAGGGAGCCAACTCCTGCCATCCTCATCTGAGATATCTGGGGTTGAAGCTCTCCCGGACCCTTCCTCCACAATCCTGGGCTAGTATGGTCCACAGGGAGTACTGAGCACCAGTATGCATCTCTCTCTACTTCCTGACTACAGATGTGACCAGCCATCTGATGCTTCAGCCTCCGGAGCTACAGTGGCTCTCAGTGTCACTGTTTCCCCACAATGATGACTGTACCCTCAAACCTCGAGTCTTTCTTATATTGCCAATTAAAGCCTTTCCTTGACAAAAAAAAAAAAAAAAAAAAACCTCACACTGAAGGACCCAGAATATGGCGAGAAAACCTGATAAAAGCAGAAAATTATAATCTCAAACAGAAGTAACCCTAATATGGCGAGAAAAACTGTAAAAGGTGGAAAATGAGAAAATCACACTGAAGGACCCAGAATATGGCAAGAAAACCTGAAAAACATGGAAAATTAAAAATACACGTGGTAGGACCGAGAATATGGTGAGAAACCCTAAAAAAAGTAGAAAATTACAAACTCACACTGAAGGACCCCAAATATGGCAAGAAAAATTGGGAAAGGTACAGTATGAGAAAATCACACTGCAGGACCCAGAATATGGCGAGAAACCCTGAAAAACGTGGAAAATTAAAAATTCACACTGAAGGACCCGGGATATGGCCAGACCCTGAAAAACGAGGAAAATTAAAAACTCACACTGAAGGATACCTAATATTGCCAGAAAACCAGAAAAAGGAGGAAAATGAGAATAATCACACTGAAGGACAGAGAATATGCTGATAAACCTTGAAAAAACTTGGAAATTTTAAAATACAAGCTGTAGGACCCAGAATATGGCGAGAAACCCTGAAAAGGGTGGAAAATGAGAAAATCACACTGAAGGACCCAGAATTACGAAAAAACTTGAAAAACGAGGAAAATGAGAAAATCACACTGCAGGACCCAGAATATTCTCAGAAACCCAGAAAAACGTGAAAATTAAAAATTCACACTGTCGGACACAGAATATGTCGAGAAGCCCTGAAAAAAAGTAGAAAATTAAAAACTCACAGTGAAGGAAAAAATCACAAAAATCACACTGTAGGACCCATAATATGACGAATAAATCTTAAAAACGTGGAAAATTAAAAATTCACAGTGAAGGACCAGGAATATGGCGAGAAAACCTGAAAAACGAGGAAAATTAAAAAACTTGCACTGTAGGACCCAGAATATGGCGAGAAAACCTGAAAAAGGTGAAAATAAGAAAATCACACTGTAGGACCCAGAATTGCTAAAAAACTTGTAAAAAGTGGAAAATGAGAAAATCACACTGTAGGACCCAGAATATTCCGAGAAACCCTGAAAAACGTGAAAATTAAAAATTCACACTGTCGGGTCCAGAATATGGCGAGAAACCATGAAAAAAGTGGAAAATTAAAAATTCACACTGTATTACCGAGAATATGGCGAGAAATACTGAAAAACTTGGAAAATTAAAAATTCACACTGAAGTTCCCAGAATATGGCAAGAAAACCTGAAAAAAGTGGAAAAATAGAAAATCACATGTAGGACCCAGAATTGCGGAAAAAAACTTGAAAAAGTAGGAAAATGAGAAAATCACACTGCAGGACGCAGAATATGCTAAGAAACCCTGAAAAACGTGGAAAATTAAAAATTCACACTGAAGGACCCAGAATATGGCGAGAAAACCTGAAAAACGTGGAAATGAGAAAATCAATCTGCAGGATCTAGGACTTGGAATATGATGAGAAACCCTGAAAAAGTCAGAAAATTAGAAAATCATACTGTAGGACTTGGAATATGGTGAGAAACCCTGAAAATGTCAAAAAATGAGAAAATCACGCAGTAAGACTCAGAATATGGTGAGAAACACAGAAAAAGTCTTAAAATGAGAAAATCACACTGTAGGACCAGAATATAGTGATAAACCCTGAAAATTTCGAAAAATGAGAAAATGACACTGTAGGAGCTGGAATATATTGAGAAACCCTGAAAAAGTTGAAAAATGAGAAATTCACACTGTAGGACCTGGAATATGGTGAGAAACCCTGAAAAAGTCGAAAAATAAGAAAATCACACTTGTAGGACCTCCAATATGGTGAGAAACCCTGAAAAAGTCGAAAAATGAGAAAATCACACACTAGGACCCAGAATATGGTGAGAAACCCTGAAAAAGTTGAAAAATGAGAATATCAAACTGTAGGACCTGGAATATGGTGAGAAACACTGAAAAAGTCAAAAAATGAGAAAATCACACTTTAGGACATGGAATATGATGAGAAAACCTGAAAGAGTCAAAAAATGAGAAAATCACACTGTGGGAGCTGGAATATGGTGAGAAAACACTGAAAAAGTCTAAAAATGAGAAAATCACACATTAGGACCTGGAATATGGTGAGAAACCCTGATCAGTCGAAAAATAAGAAAATCAAACTTGTAGTACATGCAATATGGTGAGAAACCCTGAAAAAGTCGAAAAATGAGAAAATCACACTGTAGGATCTGCAATAGGGTGAGAAATTCTGAAAAAGTCAAAACATGAGAAAATCACACTGTAGGACTTGGAATATGATGAGAAAACATGAAAAAAATCGAAAAAATGAGAAAATCACACTGTAGGAGCTGGAATATGGTGAGAAACCCTGAAAAGTCAAAAAATGAGAAAAATCACACTGTAGGACCTGGAATATGGTGAGAAAACATGAAAAAGTCGAAAAAGGAGAAAATAACACCCTAGGACTTGGAATATGATGAGAAAACCTGAAAAAGTCAAAAAATGAGAAAATCACACTGTAGGACTTGTAATATGGTGAGAAACCCTGAAAAAGTCAAAAAATGAGAAAATCACCCCGTAGGACTTGGAATATAGTGAAAAACCCTGAAAAAGTCAAAAAATGAGAAAAATCACACTGTAGTACATGGAATATGGTGAGAAACTCTGAAAAAGTCGCAAATTAGAAAATGACAGTGTAGGACCTGGAATATGTTGAGAACACCTGAAATATTCGAAAAATGAGAAAATGACAATGTAGAACCTGGAGTACGGTAAGAAACACTGAAAAAGTTTAAAAAAAGAGAAAATCACACTGTAGGACTTGGAATATGGTGAGAAACACTGAAAAAGTCAAAAAATGAGAATATCACACTGTAGTACCTGGAATATGGTGAGAAACACTAAAAAAGTATTAAAATGAGAAAATCACACAGTAGGACCTGGAATATGGTGATAAACTCTGAAATAGTCAAAAACATGAGAAAATCACGCAGTAGTACCTGGAATATGGTGAGAAACCCTGAAAAAGTCGAAAAATGAGAAAATCACGCAGTAGGACCTGGAATATGGTGAGAAACTCTGAAAAAGTCGAAAAATAAGAAATTCACACTTGTAGGACCTACAATATGGTGAGAAACCCTGAAAAAGTCCAAAAAAGAGAAAATCACACTCTAGGACTTGGAATATGATGAGAAAACCTGAAAAAGTAAAAAAATGAATAAATCACACTGTAGTACCTAGAATATGGTGAGAAATACTGAAAAAGTCTTAACGTGAGAAAATCACACAGTAGGACCTGGAATATGGTGAGAAACCCTGAAATATTTGAAAAATAAGAAAATCAAACTTGTAGTACCTGCAATATGGTGAGAAACCCTGAAAAAGTCGAAAAATGAGAAAATCACACTATAGGACATGGAATAAGATGAGAGACTGTGAAAATTTTAAAAAATGAATAAAATACACTGTAGTAGTTGGAACATGGTGAGAAACCCTGCAAAAGTCGAAAAATAAGAAATACACACTTGTAGGACCTGCAATATGGTGAGAATTACTGAAAAACTCGAAAAATGAGAAAATCACACTCTAGGACTTGGAATATGATGAGAAACCCTGAAAAAGTCGAAAAATGAGAAAATTACACTGGTGGACCTGGAATATGTTGAGAAACCCTTTAAAAGTCGAAAAAAGAGAAAGTCACCCTGTAGGACTTGGAATATGATGAGAAAACCTGAAAAAGTCAAAAAATGAGAAAATAACACTGTAGTACCTTGAATATGGTGAGAAAACACTGAAAAAGTCGAAAAATGAGAAAATCACACAGTAGGACCTGGAATATGGTGAGAAACCCTGAAGCAGTCGAAAAATAAGAAAATCAAATTTGTCGTATCTGAAATATGGTGAGAAAACCTGAAAAAGTCAAAAAATGAGAAAAATACACTGAAGGAGCTGGAATATGGTGAGAAACCCTGAAAAAGTCAAAAAATAAGAAATTCACACTTGTAGGACCTGCAATAGGGTGAGAAAAGTCGAAAAATGAGAAAATCACGCAGTAGGACCAGGAATATTGTGAGAAAACGTGAAAAAGTCTAAAAATGAGAAAAATACACTGTAGGAGCTGGAATACGGTGAGAAAACCTGAAAAAGTCGAAAAATGAGAAAATCACACAGTAGGACCTGGAATATGGTGAGAAACCCTGAAGCAGTCGAAAAATAAGAAAATCAAATTTGTCGTATCTGAAATATGGTGAGAAAACCTGAAAAAGTCAAAAAATGAGAAAAATACACTGAAGGAGCTGGAATATGGTGAGAAACCCTGAAAAAGTCAAAAAATAAGAAATTCACACTTGTAGGACCTGCAATAGGGTGAGAAAAGTCGAAAAATGAGAAAATCACGCAGTAGGACCAGGAATATTGTGAGAAAACGTGAAAAAGTCTAAAAATGAGAAAAATACACTGTAGGAGCTGGAATACGGTGAGAAAACCTGAAAAAGTCGAAAAATGAGAAAATCACACTGTAGGACCTGGAATATGGTGAGAAACCCTGAAAAAGTCAAAAATGAGAAAAATCACACTGTAATACATGGAATAAGTGGAGAAACTCTGAAAGAGTCAACAAATTAGAAAAAAAAACACTCTAGGACATGGAATAACATGAGAAACCCTGAAAAAGTCAAAAAATGAGAAAATCACACTGTAGGACTTGGAATATGATGAGAAACCCTAAAAAAGTCGAAAAATGAGAAAATCACACTGTAGGACTTGGAATATGGTGAGGAACCCTGAAAAAGTCGAAAAATGAGAAAATCATGCAGTAGGACCTGGAATATGGTGAGAAAACCTGAAAAAGTCTTAAAATGAGAAAATCACACTGTAGGACTTTGAGTAAGATGAGAAACCCTGAAAAAGTCAAAAAAATGAGAAAATCACACTATAGGACTTGGAATATGGTGAGAAACCCTGAAAAAGTCAAAAAATGAGCAAATCATGCAGTAGGACCTGGAATATGGTCAGAAACACTGAAAAAGTCTAAAAATTAAAAAATCACACATTAGGACCTGGAAAATGGTGAGAATATCTGAAAAAGTCGAAAAATAAGAAATTCATACTTGTAGGACCTACAATATGATGAGAAACACTGAAAAAATCAAAAAATGAGAAAATTACACTGTAGGACCTGGAATATTTTTGAGAAACCCTGAAAAAGTCCGAAAAGGAGAAAATCACACTCTAGGACTTGGAATAAGATGAAAAAACCTGAAAAAGTCAAAAAATGAGAAAATCATACTGTAGTACCTAGAATATGGTGAGAAACACTGAAAAAGTCTTAACGTGAGAAAATCACACAGTAGGACCTGGAATATGGTGAGAAACCCTGAAATATTTGAAAAATAAGAAAATCAAACTTGTAGTACCTGCAATATGGTGAGAAACCCTGAAAAAGTCGAAAAATGAGAAAATCACACTGTTCGACTTGGAATAAGATGAGAAACCGTGAAAATTTTAAAAAATGAGAAAAATACACTGTAGTAGATGGAACATGATGAGAAACCCTGCAAAAGTCGAAAAATAAGAAATTCACACTTGTAGGACCTGCAATATGGTGAGAATCCCTGAAAAACTCGAAAAATGAGAAAATCACACTCTAGGACTTGGAATATGATGAGAAACCCTGAAAAAGTCGAAAAATGAGAAAATCACACAGTAGGACCTGCAATATGGTGAGAAACCCTGAAACAGTCGAAAAATAAGAAATTCAAACTTGTAGTACCTGCAATATGGTGAGAAACCCTGAAAAATTCGAAAAATGAGAAAATCACACTGTAGGACTTGGAATAAGATGAGAAATCATGAAAAAGTCAAAAAATGAGAGAAATACACTGTAGGAGCTGGAATATGGTGAGAAACCCCGAAAAAGTCGAAAAATCAGAAAATTACACTTGTAGGACCACCAATATGGTGAGAAACACTGAAAAAGTCGAAAAATGAGAAAAATCACACTGTAGTATATGGATAATGGTGATATAATCTGAAGAAGTCAAAAAATTAGAAAAATCACACTCTAGGACTTGGAATAAGATGAGAAACCCCGAAAAGTCAAAAAATGAGAAAATCACACTGTAGGACTTGGAATATGATGAGAAACCCTGAAAAAGTCAAAAAATGAGAAAATCACACTGTACGACTTGGAATATGGTGAGAAACCCTGAAAAAGTCGAAAAATGAGAAAATCACGCTGTAGGACCAGGAATATTGTGAGAAAACGTGAAAAAGTCTAAAAATGAGAAAAATACACTGTAGGAGCTGGAATATGGTGAGAAAACCTGATAAAGTCGAAAAATAAGAAACTCACACTTGTTTGACCTCCAATATGGTTAGAAACCCTGAAAAAGTCTTAAAATGAGAAAATCACACTGTAGGACCTGGAATATGGTGAGAAACACTGAAAAAGTCAAAAAATGAGAAAATCACACTTTAGGACTTGGAATATGATGAGAAACCCATAAAAGTCAAAAAATGAGAAAATCACGCTGTAGGGTTGGAATATGGTGAGAAAAACTGAAAAAGTCGAAAAAAGAAAAAAATCACGCATTAGGAGCGGCAATTTGGTGAGAAACACTGAAAAAGGCTTAAAATGAGAAAATCACACTGTAGGACCTGGAATATGGTGAGAAACCCTGAAAAAGTAAAAAAATGAGAAAAATCACACTGTAATACATGGAGTAAGTGGAGAAACTCTGAAAGAGTCAACAAATTAGAAAAATAACACTCTAGGACATGGAATAATATGAGAAACCCTGAAAAAGTCAAAAAATGAGAAAATCACACTGTAGGACTTGGAATATGATGAGAAACCCTAAAAAGTCGAAAAATGAGAAAATCACACTGTAGGACCTGGAATATGGTGAGAAACCCTGAAAAAGTCAAAAAATGAGAAAATCATGCAGTAGGACCTGGAATATGGTGAGAAACCCTGAAAAAGTCTTAAAATGAGAAAATCACACTGTAGGACC
>NW_028227809.1:22878-47873 GCF_978045245.1 Mus caroli | reverse complement strand
TTATTCATTTTTTAAAATTTTCACAGTCTCTCATCTTATTCCATGTCCTATAGTGTGATTTTCTCATTTTTCGACTTTTTCAGGGTTTCTCACCATATTGCAGGTACTACAAGTTTGATTTTCTTATTTTTCAAATGTTTCAGGGTTTCTCACCATATTCCAGGTCCTACTGTGTGATTTTCTCACGTTAAGACTTTTTCAGTATTTCTCACCATATTCTAGGTACTACAGTGTGATTTATTCATTTTTTTACTTTTTCAGGTTTTCTCATCATATTCCAAGTCCTAGAGTGTGATTTTCTCTTTTTTGGACTTTTTCAGGGTTTCTCACCATATTGTAGGTCCTACAAGTGTGAATTTCTTATTTTTCGACTTTTTCAGAGTTTCTCACCATATTCCAGGTCCTACTGCGTGATTTTCTCATTTTTCGACTTTTTCAGGGTTTCTCACCATATTCTAGGTACTACTGCGTAATTTTCTCATGTTTTTGACTATTTCAGAGTTTATCACCATATTCCAGGTCCTACTGTGTGATTTTCTCATTTTAATACTTTTTTAGTGTTTCTCACCATATTCCAGGTACTACAGTGTGATATTCTCATTTTTTGACTTTTTCAGTGTTTCTCACCATATTCCAAGTCCTACAGTGTGATTTTCTCTTTTTTTAAACTTTTTCAGTGTTTCTTACCGTACTCCAGGTTCTACATTGTCATTTTCTCATTTTTCGAATATTTCAGGTGTTCTCAACATATTCCAGGTCCTACACTGTCATTTTCTAATTTGCGACTTTTTCAGAGTTTCTCACCATATTCCATGTACTACAGTGTGATTTTTCTCATTTTTTGACTTTTTCAGGGTTTTTCACTATATTCCAAGTCCTACAGGGTGATTTTCTCATTTTTTGACTTTTTCAGGGTTTCTCACCATATTCCAAGTCCTACAGTGTGATTTTCTCATTTTTTGACTTTTTCAGGTTTTCTCATCATATTCCAAGTCCTAGGGTGTTATTTTCTCCTTTTTCGACTTTTTCATGTTTTCTCACCATATTCCAGGTCCTACAGTGTGATTTTTCTCATTTTTTGACTTTTCAGGGTTTTTCACCATATTCCAGCTCCTACAGTGTGATTTTCTCATTTTTTCGATTTTTTTCATGTTTTCTCATCATATTCCAAGTCCTACAGTGTGATTTTCTCATTTTTTGACTTTTTCAGAATTTCTCACCCTATTGCAGATCCTACAGTGTGATTTTCTCATTTTTCGACTTTTTCAGGGTTTCTCACCATATTGCATGTACTACAAGTTTGATTTTCTTATTTTTCGACTGATCAGGGTTTCTCACCATATTCCAGGTCCTACTGTGTGATTTTCTCACGTTAAGACTTTTTCAGTGTTTCTCACCATATTCTAGGTACTACAGTATGATTTTCTCATTTTTTGACTTTTTCAGGTTTTTTCATCTTATTCCAAGTCCTAGAGTGTGATTTTCTCCTTTTCGGACTTTTTCAGGGTTTCTCAAAAATATTCCAGGTCCTACAGTGTAATTTTCTCATTTTTTGATTTTTTCAGTGTTTCTCATCATATTGTAGGTCCTACAAGTATGAATTTCTTATTTTTCGACTTTTTCAGATATTCTCAACATTTTCCAGGTCCTAATGTGTGATTTTTTAATTTTTAGACTTTTTCAGTGTTTCTGACCATATTCCAGGTCCTACTGCATGATTTGCTCATTTTTTGACTTTTTCAGGGTTTCTCACCATATTCCAAGTCCTATAGTGTGATTTTCTCATTTTTTTGACTTTTTCAGGGTTTCTCATCTTACTCAAAGTCCTACAGTGTGATTTTCTCATTTTAAGACTTTTTCAGGTTTTCTCACCATATTCCAGGTCCTACTGCATGATTTTCTCATTTTTCGACTTTTTCAGGGTTCCTCACCATATTCCAAGTCCTACAGTGTGATTTTCTCATTTTTCGACTTTTTTAGGGTTTCTCATCATATTCCAAGTCCTACAGTGTGATTTTCTCATTTTTTGACTTTTTCAGGGTTTCTCATGTTATTCCATGTCCTAGAGTGTTTTTTTTTCTAATTTGTTGACTCTTTCAGAGTTTCTCCACTTATTCCATGTATTACAGTGTGATTTTTCTCATTTTTGACTTTTTCAGGGTTTCTCACCATATTCCAGGACCTACAGTTTGATTTTCTCATTTTTTGACTTTTTCAGGGTTTCTCACCATATTCTAGGTCCTACAGTGTGATTTTCTCATTTTTCGACTTTTTCAGGTTTTCTCACCGTATTCCAGCTCCTACAGTGTATTTTTCTCATTTTTAGACTTTTTCACGTTTTCTCACAATATTCCTGGTCCTACTGCGTGATTTTCTCATTTTTCGACTTTTCTCACCCTATTGCAGGTCCTACAAGTGTGAATATCTTATTTTTTGACTTTTTCAGTGTTTCTCACCATATTCCAGCTCCTTCAGTGTATTTTTCTCATTTTTTGACTTTTTCAGGGTTTCTCACCATATTGCAGATACGACAAATTTGATTTTCTTATTTTTCGACTGCTTCAGGGTTTCTCACCATATTCCAGGTCCTACTGTGTGATTTTCTCATTTTTCGACTTTTTCAGTGTTTTCTCACCATATTCAAGGTACTACAGTGTTATTTTCTCATTTTTTGACTTTTTCAGGTTTTCTCATCATATTCCAAGTCCTACAGGGTGACTTTCTCTTTTTTCGACTTTTAAAGGGTTTCTCAACATATTCCAGGTCCACCAGTGTAATTTTCTCATTTTTCGACTTTTTCAGGGTTTCTCATCATATTCCAAGTCCTAGAGTGTGATTTTCTCATTTTTCGAGTTTTTCAGTAATTCTCACCATATTGCAGGTCCTACAAGTGTGTATTTCTTATTTTTCGACTTTTGCAGGGTTTCTCACCATGTTCCAACTACTACAGTGTATTTTATTCATTTTTTAAAATTTTCACAGTCTCTCATCTTATTCCATGTCCTATAGTGTGATTTTCTCATTTTTCGACTTTTTCAGGGTTTCTCACCATATTGCAGGTACTACAAGTTTGATTTTCTTATTTTTCAAATGTTTCAGGGTTTCTCACCATATTCCAGGTCCTACTGTGTGATTTTCTCACGTTAAGACTTTTTCAGTATTTCTCACCATATTCTAGGTACTACAGTGTGATTTATTCATTTTTTTACTTTTTCAGGTTTTCTCATCATATTCCAAGTCCTAGAGTGTGATTTTCTCTTTTTTGGACTTTTTCAGGGTTTCTCACCATATTGTAGGTCCTACAAGTGTGAATTTCTTATTTTTCGACTTTTTCAGAGTTTCTCACCATATTCCAGGTCCTACTGCGTGATTTTCTCATTTTTCGACTTTTTCAGGGTTTCTCACCATATTCTAGGTACTACTGCGTAATTTTCTCATGTTTTTGACTATTTCAGAGTTTATCACCATATTCCAGGTCCTACTGTGTGATTTTCTCATTTTAATACTTTTTTAGTGTTTCTCACCATATTCCAGGTACTACAGTGTGATATTCTCATTTTTTGACTTTTTCAGTGTTTCTCACCATATTCCAAGTCCTACAGTGTGATTTTCTCTTTTTTTAAACTTTTTCAGTGTTTCTTACCGTACTCCAGGTTCTACATTGTCATTTTCTCATTTTTCGAATATTTCAGGTGTTCTCAACATATTCCAGGTCCTACACTGTCATTTTCTAATTTGCGACTTTTTCAGAGTTTCTCACCATATTCCATGTACTACAGTGTGATTTTTCTCATTTTTTGACTTTTTCAGGGTTTTTCACTATATTCCAAGTCCTACAGGGTGATTTTCTCATTTTTTGACTTTTTCAGGGTTTCTCACCATATTCCAAGTCCTACAGTGTGATTTTCTCATTTTTTGACTTTTTCAGGTTTTCTCATCATATTCCAAGTCCTAGGGTGTTATTTTCTCCTTTTTCGACTTTTTCATGTTTTCTCACCATATTCCAGGTCCTACAGTGTGATTTTTCTCATTTTTTGACTTTTCAGGGTTTCTCACCATATTCCAGCTCCTACAGTGTGATTTTCTCATTTTTTCGATTTTTTTCATGTTTTCTCATCATATTCCAAGTCCTACAGTGTGATTTTCTCATTTTTTGACTTTTTCAGAATTTCTCACCCTATTGCAGATCCTACAGTGTGATTTTCTCATTTTTCGACTTTTTCAGGGTTTCTCACCATATTGCATGTACTACAAGTTTGATTTTCTTATTTTTCGACTGATCAGGGTTTCTCACCATATTCCAGGTCCTACTGTGTGATTTTCTCACGTTAAGACTTTTTCAGTGTTTCTCACCATATTCTAGGTACTACAGTATGATTTTCTCATTTTTTGACTTTTTCAGGTTTTTTCATCTTATTCCAAGTCCTAGAGTGTGATTTTCTCCTTTTCGGACTTTTTCAGGGTTTCTCAAAAATATTCCAGGTCCTACAGTGTAATTTTCTCATTTTTTGATTTTTTCAGTGTTTCTCATCATATTGTAGGTCCTACAAGTATGAATTTCTTATTTTTCGACTTTTTCAGATATTCTCAACATTTTCCAGGTCCTAATGTGTGATTTTTTAATTTTTAGACTTTTTCAGTGTTTCTGACCATATTCCAGGTCCTACTGCATGATTTGCTCATTTTTTGACTTTTTCAGGGTTTCTCACCATATTCCAAGTCCTATAGTGTGATTTTCTCATTTTTTTGACTTTTTCAGGGTTTCTCATCTTACTCAAAGTCCTACAGTGTGATTTTCTCATTTTAAGACTTTTTCAGGTTTTCTCACCATATTCCAGGTCCTACTGCATGATTTTCTCATTTTTCGACTTTTTCAGGGTTCCTCACCATATTCCAAGTCCTACAGTGTGATTTTCTCATTTTTCGACTTTTTTAGGGTTTCTCATCATATTCCAAGTCCTACAGTGTGATTTTCTCATTTTTTGACTTTTTCAGGGTTTCTCATGTTATTCCATGTCCTAGAGTGTTTTTTTTTCTAATTTGTTGACTCTTTCAGAGTTTCTCCACTTATTCCATGTATTACAGTGTGATTTTTCTCATTTTTGACTTTTTCAGGGTTTCTCACCATATTCCAGGACCTACAGTTTGATTTTCTCATTTTTTGACTTTTTCAGGGTTTCTCACCATATTCTAGGTCCTACAGTGTGATTTTCTCATTTTTCGACTTTTTCAGGTTTTCTCACCGTATTCCAGCTCCTACAGTGTATTTTTCTCATTTTTAGACTTTTTCACGTTTTCTCACAATATTCCTGGTCCTACTGCGTGATTTTCTCATTTTTCGACTTTTCTCACCCTATTGCAGGTCCTACAAGTGTGAATATCTTATTTTTTGACTTTTTCAGTGTTTCTCACCATATTCCAGCTCCTTCAGTGTATTTTTCTCATTTTTTGACTTTTTCAGGGTTTCTCACCATATTGCAGATACGACAAATTTGATTTTCTTATTTTTCGACTGCTTCAGGGTTTCTCACCATATTCCAGGTCCTACTGTGTGATTTTCTCATTTTTCGACTTTTTCAGTGTTTTCTCACCATATTCAAGGTACTACAGTGTTATTTTCTCATTTTTTGACTTTTTCAGGTTTTCTCATCATATTCCAAGTCCTACAGGGTGACTTTCTCTTTTTTCGACTTTTAAAGGGTTTCTCAACATATTCCAGGTCCACCAGTGTAATTTTCTCATTTTTCGACTTTTTCAGGGTTTCTCATCATATTCCAAGTCCTAGAGTGTGATTTTCTCATTTTTCGAGTTTTTCAGTAATTCTCACCATATTGCAGGTCCTACAAGTGTGTATTTCTTATTTTTCGACTTTTGCAGGGTTTCTCACCATGTTCCAACTACTACAGTGTATTTTATTCATTTTTTAAAATTTTCACAGTCTCTCATCTTATTCCATGTCCTATAGTGTGATTTTCTCATTTTTCGACTTTTTCAGGGTTTCTCACCATATTGCAGGTACTACAAGTTTGATTTTCTTATTTTTCAAATGTTTCAGGGTTTCTCACCATATTCCAGGTCCTACTGTGTGATTTTCTCACGTTAAGACTTTTTCAGTATTTCTCACCATATTCTAGGTACTACAGTGTGATTTATTCATTTTTTTACTTTTTCAGGTTTTCTCATCATATTCCAAGTCCTAGAGTGTGATTTTCTCTTTTTTGGACTTTTTCAGGGTTTCTCACCATATTGTAGGTCCTACAAGTGTGAATTTCTTATTTTTCGACTTTTTCAGAGTTTCTCACCATATTCCAGGTCCTACTGCGTGATTTTCTCATTTTTCGACTTTTTCAGGGTTTCTCACCATATTCTAGGTACTACTGCGTAATTTTCTCATGTTTTTGACTATTTCAGAGTTTATCACCATATTCCAGGTCCTACTGTGTGATTTTCTCATTTTAATACTTTTTTAGTGTTTCTCACCATATTCCAGGTACTACAGTGTGATATTCTCATTTTTTGACTTTTTCAGTGTTTCTCACCATATTCCAAGTCCTACAGTGTGATTTTCTCTTTTTTTAAACTTTTTCAGTGTTTCTTACCGTACTCCAGGTTCTACATTGTCATTTTCTCATTTTTCGAATATTTCAGGTGTTCTCAACATATTCCAGGTCCTACACTGTCATTTTCTAATTTGCGACTTTTTCAGAGTTTCTCACCATATTCCATGTACTACAGTGTGATTTTTCTCATTTTTTGACTTTTTCAGGGTTTTTCACTATATTCCAAGTCCTACAGGGTGATTTTCTCATTTTTTGACTTTTTCAGGGTTTCTCACCATATTCCAAGTCCTACAGTGTGATTTTCTCATTTTTTGACTTTTTCAGGTTTTCTCATCATATTCCAAGTCCTAGGGTGTTATTTTCTCCTTTTTCGACTTTTTCATGTTTTCTCACCATATTCCAGGTCCTACAGTGTGATTTTTCTCATTTTTTGACTTTTCAGGGTTTCTCACCATATTCCAGCTCCTACAGTGTGATTTTCTCATTTTTTCGATTTTTTTCATGTTTTCTCATCATATTCCAAGTCCTACAGTGTGATTTTCTCATTTTTTGACTTTTTCAGAATTTCTCACCCTATTGCAGATCCTACAGTGTGATTTTCTCATTTTTCGACTTTTTCAGGGTTTCTCACCATATTGCATGTACTACAAGTTTGATTTTCTTATTTTTCGACTGATCAGGGTTTCTCACCATATTCCAGGTCCTAATGTGTGATTTTCTCATTTTTAGACTTTTTCAGTGTTTTCTCACCATATTCCAGCTCCCACAGTGTGATTTTCTCATTTTTTGACTCTTTCAGGTTTTCTCATCATATTCCATGTCCTAAAGTGTGATTTTCTCATTTTTTGACTTTTTCAGTGTTTCTCACCATATTCCAGGTCCTACAGTTTGATATTCTCATTTTTCAACTTTTTCAGGGTTTCTCACCATATTCTGGGTCCTAGTGTGTGATTTTCTCATTTTTCGACTTTTTCAGGGTTTCTCACCATATTGGAGGTCCTACAGTGTGAATTTCTCATTTTTCAACTTTTTCAGGGTTTCTCAATATATTCCAGCTCCTACAGTGTCATTTTCTCATTTTTCGAAATTTTCAGGGTTTATCACTATATTCTGGTCCTACAGTGTGATTTTCTCATTTTAAGACTTTTTCTGTGTTTCTCACCATATTCTGAGTCTTACTGCGTGATTTTCTCATTTTTTGACATTTTCAGGGTTTCTCACCATATTCCAAGTCCTACAGTATGATTTTCTAATTTTCTGACTTTTTCAGGGTTTCTCATCATATTCCAAGTCCTAGATCCTGCAGATTGATTTTCTCATTTCCACGTTTTTCAGGTTTTCTCGCCATATTCTGGGTCCTTCAGTGTGAATTTTTAATTTTCCACGTTTTTCAGGGTTTCTTAGCATATTCTGCGTCCTGCAGTGTGATTTTCTCATTTTCCTACTTTTTCAAGTTTTTTTTTCGCAATTCTGGGTCCTACATGTGATTTTCTATTTTTCCACTTTTTTCAGGTTTTCTTGCCATATTCTGGGAACTTCAGTGTGAATTTTTAATTTTCCACGTTTTTCAGTATTTCTCGCCATATTCTCGGTAATACAGTGTGAATTTTTAATTTTCCACTTTTTTCATGGTTTCTCGCCATATTCTGGGCCCGACAGTGTGAATTTTTAATTTTCACGTTTTTCAGGGTTTCTCGGAATATTCTGGGTCCTACAGTGTGATTTTCTCATTTTCCACTTTTTACAAGTTTTTTAGCAATTCTGGGTCCTACAGTGTGATTTTCTTATTTTCACCTTTTTCAGGTTTTCTCGCCATATTCTGGGTCCTACAGTGCAAGTTTTTTAATTTTCCTCGTTTTTCAGGTTTTCTCGCCATATTCCTGGTCCTTCACTGTGAATTTTTAATTTTCCACGTTTTTAAGATTTATTCGTCATATTATGGGTCCTACAGTGTGATTTTTGTGATTTTTTCCTTCACTGTGAGTTTTTAATTTTCTACTTTTTTTCAGGGCTTCTCGACATATTCTGTGTCCGACAGTGTGAATTTTTAATTTTCACGTTTTTCTGGGTTTCTGAGAATATTCTGGGTCCTGCAGTGTGATTTTCTCATTTTCCTCGTTTTTCAAGTTTTTTCGTAATTCTGGGTCCTTCAGTGTGATTTTCTCATTTTCCACCCTTTTCAGGGTTTCTCGCCATATTCTGGGTCCTACAGCTTGTATTTTAAAATTTCCAAGTTTTTTCAAGGTTTATCAGCATATTCTCTGTCCTTCAGTGTGATTATTCTCATTTTCCTCCTTTTTCTGGTTTTCTGGCAATATTAGGTATCCTTCAGTGTGAGTTTTTAATTTTCCTCGTTTTTCAGGGTCTGGCCATATCCCGGGTCCTTCAGTGTGAATTTTTAATTTTCCACGTTTTTCAGGGTTTCTCGCCATATTCTGGGTCCTGCAGTGTGATTTTCTCATACTGTACCTTTCCCAATTTTTCTTGCCATATTTGGGGTCCTTCAGTGTGAGTTTGTAATTTTCTACTTTTTTTAGGGTTTCTCACCATATTCTCGGTCCTACCACGTGTATTTTTAATTCTCCATGTTTTTCAGGTTTTCTTGCCATATTCTGGGTCCTTCAGTGTGATTTTCTCATTTTCCACCTTTTACAGTTTTTCTCGCCATATTAGGGTTACTTCTGTTTGAGATTATAATTTTCTGCTTTTATCAGGTTTTCTCGCCATATTCTGGGTCCTTCAGTGTGAGGTTTTTTTTTTTTTTTTTTTTTTTTGTCAAGGAAAGGCTTTAATTGGCAATATAAGAAAGACTCGAGGTTTGAGGGTACAGTCATCATTGTGGGGAAACAGTGACACTGAGAGCCACTGTAGCTCCGGAGGCTGAAGCATCAGATGGCTGGTCACATCTGTAGTCAGGAAGTAGAGAGAGATGCATACTGGTGCTCAGTACTCCCTGTGGACCATACTAGCCCAGGATTGTGGAGGAAGGGTCCGGGAGAGCTTCAACCCCAGATATCTCAGATGAGGATGGCAGGAGTTGGCTCCCTCCCCTCTTCCAACCTGGTATCATAAAGCCAGCTCTCCCACCATCACCCCTGGTAAAATTCCATTACCCTGGCTACTATGAAGTTTCACTCCTTGTCTGACTTTCTAAGGTTTTTCTCTCAGATCCTGCAGCCCCTGAGTATGCAGATGAAGCCTCTTCCAACAATCTGACCTGGTCAATACCACCTGGCCACACAAACCGTGCCCTGGAGACTCAGACCACCTCCCCAGGGGCATAAATACCCCGAATTCCCCAATAAATGAAGCCAGTTCTCTGAAGCTGTTCCTAGGTGTGTTTATTGCCTGGATAGGTGAGTGCCCCTGGCCTTCTGGCATTAGCCCCAAAGTCTCTGCCTCCCCACACTGAGGACTGGTGATGTATTCCTCTTTTGTTTCTGGTTTGTGCTGTCTTGTTGAGTTCAGTGATTGTTGACAGGGCAACTGGCGCCTTCTGGCCAGGCAACTCCTTAGTCTTGGTAGACTTTATACCTTTATACCTCTGCCTGAACCCAACAACTCACTTGGGTGTCAGCAAAAACCTATTTTTTTCTCCTTAAAAAACCAAACCAAACTAAGTTACACAATGACCAGTTAAAAGCTGTTTAGGCCTACACTCGTATGGATCTTTCCAGTTCTGTCAAATCTCTCTGAAACCCCCCTCATAGAGACAGCCAGAGGTATGTCTCCTAGGTGATCCTAAATGCTGTCAGGATGACAAGATTAACAGTATATTCCTCATGTTAACATCGTTCGTAATTACTGTGTTGTTGTCAAACAGAAATAAACATTGGTTTGTGACTTGAGAGTTTTGGGTTTCTAAAATTTGTTCACAAATGTTCTTTTTTGGGTCTAGTATCCCATTTAGGATACTCCCTCTCCCTTAAACCCCCCCCTCTGCCATTTCATTGCTTTCTTTTTTTTTTTGTGTTAGATATGTCCCTTGCATTCCCAATCTCTCCAGGACTTTTTTTTTTTTTTTTGAACTTTATCAAGGTACATTTATTTATTTATTTTTTTTAAATATTTTTATTACATATTTTCCTCAATTACATTTCCAATACTATCCCAAAAGTCCCCTATAGCGCCCCCCACTTCCCTACCCACCCATTCCCATTCTTTTGGCCCTGGCATTCCCCTATATTGGGGCATATAAAGTTTGCAAGTCCAATGGGCCTCTCTTTCCATTGATGGCCGACTAGGCCATCTTTCGATACATATGCATCTAGAGACAAGAGCTCCAGGGTTCTGGTTAGTACATCATGTTGTTCCAACAATAGGGTTGCAGATCCCTTTAGCTCCTTGGGTACTTTCTCTAGCTTCTCCATTGGGAGCCCTGTGATACATCCAATAGCTGACTGTGAACATCCACTCCTGTGTTTGCTAGGCCCCGGCATCATCTCACAAGAGACAGCTATATTTGGGTCCTTTCAGCAAGATCTTACTAGTGTATGCAATGGTGTCAGCGTTTAGAAGCTGATTATGGGACGGATCCCTGGATACAGCAGTCTCTAAATGGTCCATCCTTTCATCACAGCTACGAACTTTGTCTCTGTAACTCCTTCCCTGGGTGTTTTGTTCCCAATTCTAAGAAGGTGCACAGTGTCCACACTTTGGTCTTCATTCTTCTTGAGTTTCATGCGTTTATCAAATTGTATCTTATATCTTGGGTATCCTAAGTTTTGGGCTAATATCCACTTATCAATGAATACATATTGTGTGAGTTCTTTTGTGATTGTGTTACTTCACTCAAGATGATGCCCTCCAGGTCCATCCATTTGGCTAGGAATTTCATAAATTCATTCTTTTTAATAGCTGAGTAGTACTCCATTGTGTAAATGTACCATAATTTCTGTATCCATTCCTCTGTTGAGGGACATCTGGGTTCTTTCCAGCTTCTGGCTATTATAAATAGGGCTGCTATGAACATAGTGGAGCATGTGTCCTTTTTACCGGTTGGGACATCTTCTGGATATATGCCCAGGAGAGGTATTGCTGGATCCTCTGGTAGTACTATGTCCAATTTTCTGAGGAACCGCCAGACTGATTTCCAGAGTGGTTGTACAAGCTTGCAATCCCACCAACAATGGAGGAGTGTTCCACTTTCTCCACATCCTCGCCAGCATCTGCTGTCACCTGAATTTTTGATCTTAGCCATTCTGACTGGTGTGAGGTGGAATCTCAGGGTTGTTTTGATTTGCATTTCCCTGATGATTAAGGATGTTGAACATTTTTTCAGGTGCTTCTATGCCATTCGGTATTCCTCAGGTGAGAATTCTTTGTTCAGTTCTGAGCCCCATTTTTTAATGGGGTTATTTGACTTTCTGGAGTCCACCTTCTTGAGTTCTTTATATATATTGGATATTAGTCCCTTATCTGATTTAGGATAGGTGAAGATCCTTTCCCAGTCTGTTGGTGGTTTTTTTTGTCTTATTGATGGTGTCTTTAGCCTTGCAGAAGCTTTGTAGTTTCATGAGGTCCCACTTGTCAATTCTCGATCTTACAGCACAAGCCATTACTGTTCTATTCAGGAATTTTTCCCCTGTGCCCATATCTTCAAGGCTTTTCCCCACTTTCTCCTCTATAAGTTTCAGTGTCTCTGGTTTTATGTGAAGTTCCTTGATCCACTTAGACTTGACCTTAGTACAAGGAGATAGGAATGGATCGATTCGCATTCTTCTACATGTTAACAACCAGTTGTGCCAGCACCATTTGTTGAAAATGCTGTCTTTCTTCCACTGGATGTTTTTAGCTCCCTTGTCGAAGATCAAGTGACCATAGGTGTGTGGGTTCATTTCTGGGTCTTCAATTCTATTCCATTGGTCTATTTGTCTGTCACTATACCAGTACCATGCAGTTTTTATCACAATTGCTCTGTAGTAGAGCTTTAGGTCCGGCATGGTGATTCCACCAGAGGTTCTTTTATCCTTGAGAAGAGTTTTTGCTATCCTAGGTTTTTTGTTCTTCCAGATGAATTTGCAGATTGCACTTTCTAATTCGTTGAAGAATTGATTTGGAATTTTGATGGGGATTGCATTGAATCTGTAGATTGCTTTTGGCAAGATAGTCATTTTTACAATGTTGATCCTGCCAATCCATGAGCATGGGAGATCTTTCCATCTTCTGAGATCTTCTATAATTTCTTTCTTCAGAGACTTGAAGTTTTTATTATACAGATCTTTCACTTCCTTAGTTAGAGTCACGCCAAGATATTTTATATTATTTGTGACTATTGAGAAGGGTGTTGTTTCCCTAATTTCTTTCTCAGCCTGTTTATTCTTTGTGTAGAGAAAGGCCATTGATTTGTTTGAGTTAATTTTATATCCAGCTACTTCACCGAAGCTGTTTATCAGGCTTAGGAGTTCTCTGGTGGAATTTTTAGGGTCACTTATATATACTATCATATCATCTGCAAAAAGTGATATTTTGACTTCATCTTTTCCAATTTGTATCCCTTTGATCTCCTTTTGTTGTCGAATTGCTCTGGCTAGGACTTCAAGTACAATGTTGAATAGGTATGGAGAAAGTGGACAGCCTTGTCTAGTCCCTGATTTTAGAGGGATTGCTTCAAGCTTCTCACCATTTAATTTGATGTTGGCTACTGGTTTGCTGTAGATTGCTTTTATCATGTTAAGGTATGGGCCTTGAATTCCTGATCTTTCCAAGACTTTTATCATGAATGGGTGTTGGATCTTGTCAAATGCTTTTTCCGCATCTAAGGAGATGACCATGTGGTTTTTGTCTTTGAGTTTGTTTATATACTGGATTACCTTGATGGATTTCCGTATATTGAACCATCCCTGCATCCCTGGGATGAAACCTACTTGGTCAGGATGGATGATTGTTTTGATGTGTTCTTGGATTCGGTTAGCAAGAACTTTATTGAGGATTTTTGCATCAATATTCATAAGGGATATTGGTCTGAAGTTTTCTATCTTTGTTGGGTCTTTTTGTGGTTTAGGTATCAGAGTAATTGTGGCTTCATAGAATGAGTTGGGTAGAGTACCTTCTGTTTCTATTTTGTGGAATAGTTTGTGAAGAACTGGGATTAGATCTTCTTTGAAGGTCTGATAGAACTCTGCACTAAACCCATCTGGTCCTGGGCTTTTTTTAGTTGGGAGACTATTAATGACTGCTTCTATTTCTTTGGGGGATATAGGGCTGTTTAGATCATTAACCTGATCTTGATTCAACTTTGGTACCTGGTATCTGTCTAGGAACTTCTCCATTTCATCCAGGTTCTCCAGTTTTGTTGAGTATAGCCTTTGGTAGAAGGATCTGATGGTGTTTTGGATGTCTTCGGGATCTGTTGTTATGTCTCCTTTTTCATTTCTGATTTTGTTAATTAGGATGCTTTCCCTGTGCCCTCTAGTGAGTCTGGCTAAGGGTTTATCTATCTTGTTGATTTTCTCAAAGAACCAGCTCCTTGATTGGTTGATTCTTTGAATAGTTTTTCTTGTTTCCACTTGGTTGATTTCACCCCTGAGTTTGATTATTTCCTGCCGTCTACTCCTCTTGGGTGAATTTGCTTCCTTTTGTTCTAGTGCTTTTAGGTGTGTTGTCAAGCTGCTAATGTGTGCTCTCTCTAGTTTCCTTTTGGAGGCACTCAGAGCTATGAGTTTTCCTCTTAAAAATGCTTTCATTGCATCCCATAAGTTTGGGTATGTTGTGGCTTCATTTTCATTGAACTCTAAAAAGTCCTTAATTTCTTTCTTTATTCCTTCCTTGACCAAGGTATCATTGAGAAGAGTGTTGTTCAGTTTCCACGTGAAGGTTGGCTTTCTATTATTTATTTTGTTATTGAAGATCAGCCTTATTCCATGGTGATCTGATAGGATGCATGGGACAATTTCAATATTTTTATATCTGTTGAGGCCTGTTTTGTGACCAATTATGTGGTCAATTTTGGAGAAGGTACCATGAGGTGCTGAGAAGAAGGTATATCCTTTTGTTTTAGGATAGAATGTTCTGTAGATATCTGCCAGATCCATTTGATTCATAATTTCTGTTAGTTTCACTGTGTCCCTGTTTAGTTTCTGTTTCCATGATCTGTCCATTGGTGAAAGTGGTGTGTTGAAGTCTCCCACTATTATTGTATGAGGTGCAATGTGTGCTTTGAGCTTTACTAAAGTTTCTTTAATGAATGTGGCTGCCTTTGTATTTGGAGCATAGATATTCAGGATTGATAGTTCCTCTTGGAGGATTTTACCTTTGATGAGTATGAAGTGTCCCTCCCTGTCTTTTTTAATGACTTTGGGTTGGAAGTCAATCTTATCAGATATTAGAATGGCTACTCCAGCTTGTTTCTTCATGCCATTTGCTTGGAAAATTGTTTTCCAGCCTTTCATTCTGAGGTAGTGTCTATCCTTTTCTCTGAGATGAGTTTCCTGTAAGCAGCAAAATGTTGGGTCTTGTTTGTGTAGCCAGTTTATTAGTCTATGTCTTTTTATCGGGGAGTTGAGTCCATTGATATTAAGAGATATTAAGGAAAAGTAATTGTTGTTTCCTGTTATTTTTGTTGTTAAAGTTGGCATTCTGTTCTTGTGGCTGTCTTCTTTTAGGTTTGTTTAGGGATTACCTTCTTGTTGTTTCTAGGGCGTGGTTCCTGTCCTTGTATTGGTTTTTTTCTGTTATTATCCTTTGAAGGGCTGGATTCGTGGAGAGATAATGTGTGAATTTGGTTTTGTCGTGGAATACTTTGGTTTCTCCATCTATGTTAATTGAGAGTTTGGCTGGGTATAGTAGCCTGGGCTGGAATTTGTGTTCTTTTAGTGTCTGTATAACATCCGTCCAGGATCTTCTGGCTTTCATAGTCTCTGGTGAAAAGTCTGGTGTAATTCTGATAGGCTTGCCTTTATATGTTACTTGGTCTTTTTCTCTTACTGCTTTTAGTATTCTATCTTTATTTAGAGCATTTGTTGCTCTGATTATTATGTGTCGGGAGGTATTTCTTTTCTGGTCCAGTCTATTTGGAGTTCTGTAGGCTTCTTGTATGTTCATGGGCATCTCTTTCTTTAGATTTGGGAAGTTTTCTTCTATAATTTTGTTGAAGATGTTTGCTGGTCCTTTGAGTTGAAAATCTTCATTCTCATCCACTCCTATTATCCGTAGGTTTGGTCTTCTCATTATGCCCTGTATTTCTTGGATGTTTTGAGTTAGGATCTTTTTGCATTTTACATTTTCCTTGATTGTTGTGCCGATGTTCTCTATGGAATCTTCTGCACCTGAGATTCTCTCTTCCATCTCTTGTATTCTGTTGCTGATGCTCGTATCTATGGTTCCAGATTTCTTTCCTAGGGTTTCTATCTCCAGTGTTGCCTCATTTTGGGTTTTCTTTATTGTGTCTACTTCCCTTTTTAGGTCTAGTATGGTTTTGTTCATTTCCATCATCTGTTTGGATGTGTTTTCCTGTTTTTCTGTAAGGACTTCTACCTGTTTGATTATGTTATCATGTTTTTCTTTAAGGATTTGTAACTCTTTAGCAGTGTTCTCCTGCAATTCTTTAAGGGATTTTTGTGCTTCCTCTTTATTGTCTTCTGCCTTTTTAGCAGTGTTCTCCTGCATTTCTTTAAGTGTGTTATTAAAGTCCTTCTTGAAGTCCTCTATCATCATCAGGAGATATGCTTTTAAATCCGTGTCTAGCTTTTCCGGTGTGTTGGGGTGCCCTGGACTGGGCGAAGTGGGGGTGCTGGGTTCTGATGATGGTGAGTGGTCTTGGTTTCTGTTAGTAAGATTATTACGTTTACCTTTCGCCATCTGGTAATCTCTGGGGTTAGTTGTTATCGTTGTCACTATTTAAAGATTGGAGCAGAAGCTGTGTTCCACTCACCAGCAGTCTCTAAATCCTGCGGCGGGGGTCGTGGGTAGCTGACAGTACCCCGGTGCTGGTCCAGCCGGAAGAGGCCTGTGGTCCTACTCAGGCCGTTTTTCTGCTTCCCTAACTAATGCAGTCTCAGGTCCCGCGCAATTGGATTGGAGGAGAAGCTGTGCTCCACTCACCAGAAGTCTTAAGATCCTGTGGCGGGTGTGGTGGGTAGCTGGCGAGTGTCAGCAGACCCTGCGCCCCAGCTGCCCCGGTGCTTTTCTGACCGGAAGAGGGTTGTGGCCCTATGTAGGCCTGATTTCTCTCTCCCCAACCAGAGCAGTCTCAGGTCCCGCGTGATTGGACAGGAGCAGAAGCTGTGTTCCACTCACCAGCAGTCCCAAAATCCTGTGGCGGGGGTCGTGGGTAGCTGGCGGGTGTCAGGCAACCCTGTGCTCCCACTACCCCGGCGCTGATCCAGCCGGATGAGGCCTGTGGTCCTACTCAGGCCGGTTTCTGCTTCCCTAACTAATGCAGTCTCAGGTCCCGCACAATTGGATTGGAGCAGAAGCTGTGTTCCACTCACCAGCAGTCCCAAAATCCTGCGGCGGGGGTCGTGGGTAGCTGGCGGGTGTCAGGCAACCCTGCGCTCCCGCTACCCCGGTTCTGATCCGGCCGGATGAGGCCTGTGGCCCTACTCAGGCCGGTTTCTGCTTCCCTAACTAATGCAGTCTCAGGTCCTGCGCAATTGGATTGGAGCAGAAGCTGTGTTCCACTCACCAGCAGTCCCAAGATCCTGCGGCGGGGGTCGTGGGTAGCTGGCGGGTGTCAGGCAACCCTGCGCTCCTGCTACCCCGGTGCTGATCCAGCCGGATGAGGCCTGTGGTCCTACTCAGGCCGGTTTCTGCTTCCCTAACTAATGCAGTCTCAGGTCCCGCGCAATTGGATTGGAGCAGAAGCTGTGCTCCACTCACCAGAAGTCTTAAGATCCTGTGGCGGGTGTTGTGGGTAGCTGGCGAGTGTCAGCAGACCCTGTGTCCCAGCTGCCCCGGTGGGTGCTTTTCTGACCGGAAGAGGGTTGTGGCCCTATGTAGGCCTGATTTCTCTCTCCCCAACCAGAGCAGTCTCAGGTCCCGCGTGATTGGACTGGAGCAGAAGCTGTGTTCCACTCACCAGCAGTCCCAAAATCCTGTGGCGGGGGTCGTGGGTAGCTGGCGGGTGTCAGGCAACCCTGCGCTCCCGCTACCCCGGCGCTGATCCAGCCGGATGAGGCCTGTGGTCCTACTCAGGCCAGTTTCTGCTTCCCTAACTAATGCAGTCTCAGGTCCCGCGCAATTGGATTGGAGCAGAAGCTGTGTTCCACTCACCAGCAGTCCCAAAATCCTGCGGGGGGGGGGGGGGGTCGTGGGTAGCTGGCGGGTGTCAGGCAACCCTGCGCTCCCGCTACCCCGGTGCTGATCTGGCCGGATGAGGCCTGTGGCCCTACTCAGGCCGGTTTCTGCTTCCCTAACTAATGCAGTCTCAGGTCCCACGCAATTGGATTGGAGCAGAAGCTGTGTTCCACTCACCAGCAGTCCCAAGATCCTGCGGCGGGGGTCGTGGGTAGCTGGCGGGTGTCAGGCAACTCTGCGCTCCTGCTACCCTGGCGCTGATCCAGCCGGATGAGGCCTGTGGTCCTACTCAGGCCGGTTTCTGCTTCCCTAACTAATGCAGTCTCAGGTCCCGGGCAATTGGATTGGAGCAGAAGCTGTGCTCCACTCACCAGAAGTCTTAAGATCCTGTGGCGGGTGTTGTGGGTAGCTGGCGAGTGTCAGCAGACCCTGCGTCCCAGCTGCCCCGGTGGGTGCTTTTCTGACCGGAAGAGGGTTGTGGCCCTATGTAGGCCTGATTTCTCTCTCCCCAACCAGAGCAGTCTCAGGTCCCGCGTGATTGGACTGGAGCAGAAGCTGTGTTCCACTCACCAGCAGTCCCAAAATCCTGTGGCGGGGGTCGTGGGTAGCTGGCGGGTGTCAGGCAACCCTGCGCTCCCGCTACCCTGGTGCTGATCCGGCCGGATGAGGCCTGTGGCCCTACTCAGGCCGGTTTCTGCTTCCCTAACTAATGCAGTCTCAGGTCCCGCTCCCAGTGTGAGTTTTTAATTTTCCTTGTTTTTCAGGTTTTCTCGCCATATTCTGGGTCCTTCAATGTGAATTTATAATTTTCTACGTTTTTCAGGTTTTCTTGCCATATTCTGGGTCCGATAGTGTGAATATTTTATTTTCACGTTTTTCAGGGTTTCTCAGCATATTCTAGGTCCTACAGTGTGATTTTCTCATTTCAACGTTTTTCAGGTTTTCTTACCATATTCTGTGTCCGACAGTGTGAATTATTAATTTTCACGTTATTCAGGGTTTCAGAGCATATTCTGGGTCCTGAAGTGTGATTTCCTCATTTTCCACATCTTTCAAGTTTTTTCGTAATTCTGGGTCCTACAGTGTGATTTTCTCATTTTTCACCTTTTTCAGGTTTTCTTGCCATATTTGGGGTCCTTCACTGTGAGTTTTTAATTTTCTACTTTTTCCAGGGTTTCTCGCCATATTCTGGGTCCAATAGTGTGAATTTTTAATTTTCAAGTTTTTACGGGTTTCTCAGCATATTCTGGGTCCTGCAGTGTGATTTTCTCATTTTCGATGTTTTTCAAGTTTTTTCGCTATTCTGGGTCCTACAGTGTGATTATACTCATTTTCCAACTTTTTCAGGTTTTCTTGCCATATTTGGGTCCTTCAATGTGAATTTTTAATTTTCCACGTTTTCAGTTTTTTTCCTCATATTCTAGGTCCTACAGTGGGATTTTCTCATTTTCACTTTTTTCTGGTTTTCATGAAATATTCCAGGTCCTTCAGTGTGAATTTTAAATTTTCCACGTTTTTCAGTATTTCTCGCCATATTCTGGGTAATACAGTGTGAATTTTTAATTTTCCAATTTTTTCATGGTTTCTCGCCATATTCTGGTCTGACAGTGTGAATTTTTATTTTTCACGTTTTTTCAGGTTTCTCTGCATATTCTGGGTCCTATACTGTGATTTTCTCATTTTCCACATTTATCAGGTTTTCTCGCAATATTTGCGTTCCTTCAGAGTGAGTTTGTAATTTTCTACTTTTTTCAGGGTTTCTGCCTATATTATGGGTCCTACAGCGTGTTTTTTAAATATTCCAAGTTATTCAGGGTTTCTCAGCATATTCTGGGTCCTACAGTGTGATTTTCTCATTTTCCACCTTTTTCAGGGTTAATCGCCATATTTGGGGTCCTTCAGTGTGAGTTTTTAATTTTCTAAATTTTTCAGGTTTTCTGGCCATATTCTGGGTCCTACAGCATGTATTTTTAATTGTCCACGTTTTTCAGGGTTTCTCAGCATATTGTGGGTCCCACCCTGTGATTTTCTCATTTTCCACCTTTTTCAGGTTTTCTCGCTATATTTGGGGTCGTTCAGTGTGAGTTTTTAATTTTCTACTTTTTTCAAAGCTTCTCACCATATTATGGGTCCTACAGTGTCTATTTTTAATTTTCCACCTTTTTCATTGTTTCTCGGCATATTCTGTTTCCTACAGTGTGACTTTCTCATTTTCGATACTTTTCATGTTTTTTCGTAATTCTGGGTCTTACAGAGTGATTTTCTAATTTTCCACCTTTTTCAGGTTTTCTTGCCATATTTGGTGTCCTTCACTGTAGGTTTTTATATTTCTACTCTTTTGGGGGTTTCTCGCCATATTCTGGGTCCTACAGACTGCATTTTTAATATTCCACGTTTTTCAGGTTTTCTTGCCATATTCTGGATCCTACAGTGTGATTTTTCTCATTTTCCACCTTTTTCAGGTTTTCTCACCATATTTGGGGTCCTTCAGTGAGAGTTTTTAATTTTCTACTTTTTTCAAAATTTCTCGCCATATTCTGGGTCCTACAGCGTGTATTTTTAATTTTCCCCTTTTTTATTGTTTCTCGGCATATTCTGGGTCCTACAGTGTGATTTTCTCATTTTCGATTTTTTTCATGTTTTTTTCGTAATTCGGTGTCTTACTGTGTGATTTTCTCATTTTCCACCTTTTTCAGGTTTTCTCGCCATATTTGGGGTGCTTCAGTGTGAGTTTTAAATATTCTACTTTTTTTCAGGGTTTCTCATCCATATTCTGGGTCTGACAGTGTGAATTTTAAATTTTCGCCTTTTTCAGGGTTTCTCGGCATATTCTGGGTCTTGCAGTGTGATTTTCTCATTTTCCACCTTTTCAGGTTTTTTCGCCATATTTGGGGTCCTTTAGCGTGACTTTTTAATTTTCTACTTTTTTCAGGGTTTCTTTCCATATTCTGGGTCCTACAGCATGTATGTTTAATTTTGCACGTTTTCAGGATTTCTTGGCATATTTTGGGTCCTTCAGTGTGAATTTTTAATTTTCTACTTTTTTCAGGTTTTCTCGCCATATTCTGGGTCCTTCACTGTGAGTTTTTAATTTTCCTCGTGTTTCAGGTTTTCTCGCCATATTTCGGGTCCTTAAGTGTGAATTTTTAATTTTCACTTTTTTCAGTATTTCTCACCATATTCTGGGTCCGATAGTGTGAATTTTTAATTTTCACGTTTTCAGGATTTCTCGGCATATTCTGTGTTGTGCAGTGTGATTATCTCATTTTCCACGTTTTTCAAGTTTTTTCATAATTCTTGGTCCTACAGTGTGATTTTCTCATTTTCCACATTTTTCAGGATTTTTCGGCATATTTGGGGTCCTTCAGTGTTAGTTTTTAATTTTCTACTTTTTTCAGTGTTTCTCGCCATATTCTGGGTACTTCAGTGTGAATTTTTAATTTTCCACGTTTTTCAGGTTTTTTTTTTTTTTTTGTGTCATATTCTGGGTCCAACAGTGTGATTTTCTCATTTTCTGCCTTTTTCAGGTTTTCTCAGGATATTCTGCGACCTACAGTGTGATTTTTTATTTTTCCACGTTTTCAAGGTTTCTTGCCATATTCTGGTCCTACAGTGTGAAGTTTTAATTTTCCACGTTTTTCAGTGTTTCTCGCCATATTCGGGGTCCTTCAGTGTGAATTTTGAATTTTCAACTTTTTTCAGGTTTTCTCGCCATATTCTAGGTCCTTCAGTGTGAATTTTTAATTTTCATGTTTTTCAGGGTTTCTTGTCCAATAGTGTGAATTCTTAAATTTCACATTTTTCAGGATTTCTAGGCATTTTCTGGGTCCTGTAGTGTGATTTTCTCATTTTCCACGTTTTTCAAGTTTTTTCTTTATTCTGTGTCCTTCAGTGTGATTTTCTCATTTTCCACCTTTTTCAGGTTTTCTCGCCATATTTGGTGTCCTTCTGAGTGAGTTTTTAATTTTCTACTTTTTTCAAAGTTTCTGGCCATATTCTGGGTCCTACAGCGTGTATTTTTAATTTTCCAAGTTTTTCATGGTTTCTTGGCATATTCTGGGTCCTACAGTGTGATTTTCTCATTTTTGATGTTTTTCATATTTTTTGTAATTCTGGGTCCTACAGTGTGATTTTCTCATTTTCGACCTTTTTCAGGTTTTCTCGCCATATTTGGGCTCCTTCACTGTGAGTTTTTAATTTTCTATTTTTTTCAGGGTTTCTCGCCATATTCTGGGTCCAATAGTGTGAATTTTTAATTTTCACTTTTTTCAGAGTTTCTCAGCATATTCTAGGTCCTGCAGTGTGATTTTCTCATTTTCCACCTTTTTCAGGTTTTCTTGCCATATTCCGGGTTCTTTTGTGTGAATTTTTTATTTTCTACGTTTTTCAGGTTTTTTCGTCATATTCAGGGTCCTACAGTGTGATTTTCTCATTTCCACGTTTTTCAGGTTTTCTTGCCATATTCCAGGTCCTTCAGTGTGAATTTTTAATTTTCTACTTTGTTCAGGTTTTCTTGCCATATTCTGGGTCCTTCAGTGTGAATTTTTAATTTTCCTTGTTTTTCAAGTTTTCTCAGCATATTCTGGGTCCTGCAGTGTTATTTTCTCATTTTCCACGTTTTTCAAGTTTTTTCGTAATTCTGGCTCCTACAGTGTGATTTTCTCATTTCCACGTTTTTCAGATTTTCTTGCCATATTCCAGGTCCTTCAGTGTGAATTTTTAATTTTCTACTTTGTTCAGGTTTTCTTGCCATATTCTGGGTCCTTCAGTGTGAATTTTTAATTTTCCTTGTTTTTCAAGTTTTCTCAGCATATTCTGGGTCCTGCAGTGTTATTTTCTCATTTTCAAGTTTTTCAAGTTTTTTCGTAATTCTGGCTCCTACAGTGTGATTTTCTCATTTCCATGTTTTTCAGGTTTTCTTGCCATATTCAAGGTCCTTCAGTGTGAATTTTTAATTTTCCACGTTTTTCAGTATTTCTCGCCATATTCTGGGTTTAAAGTGTGATTTTCTCATTTTCCACTTTTTTCATGGTTTCTTGCCATATTCTGGGTCCGACAGTGTGAATTTTTAATTTTCACGTTTTTCAGGGTTTCTTGGCATATTCTGGGTCCTGCAGTGTGATTTTCTCATTTTCCACGTTTTTCAAATTTTTTCATAATTGTGTCCTACAGTGTGATTTTCTCGTTTTCTGCCTTTTTCAGTTTTTCTTGGAATATTCTGCGACCTACAGTGTGATTTTTTAATTTTCCACGTTTTCAAGGTTTCTTGCCATATTCTGGTCCTACAATGTGAAGTTTTAATCCCACGTTTTTCAGTGTTTCTGGCCATATTCGGGGTCCTTCAGTGTGAATTTTGAATTTTCAACTTTTTTCAGGTTTTCTCGTCATATTCCAGGTCCTTCAGTGTGAATTTTTAATTTTCATGTTTTTCAGGGTTTCTTGCCATATATTGGGTCCAATAGTGTGATTTCTTAAATTTCACGTTTTTCAGGATTTCTAGGCATATTCTGGGTCCTGCAGTGTGATTTTCTCATTTTCCACCTTTTTCAGGTTTTCTCAATATATTTGGGCTCCTTCACTGTTAGTTTTTAATTTTCAACTTTTTTCAGGGTTTCTCGCTATATTCTGGGTCCTACCGAGTGTTTTTTAATTTTCCACGTTTTTCAGATTTTCTTGCCATATTCTGGGTCCTACAGTGTGATTTTCTCACTGAAGACGTTTCTCAAGGTTTTTTGCAATTCTGGGTCCTACAGTGTGATTATTCCCATTTTCCACCTTTTTCAGGTTTTTCTCGCCATATTTGGTGTCCCTCACTGTGAGTTTTTAATTTTCTACATTTTCCAGGATTTATCGCCATATTGTGGGTTCTTCAGTGTGAGTTTTTATTTCCTCATTTTTCAGGTTTTATCGCCATATTCATTATCTTTCAGTTTGAATTTTTAATTTTCCACGTTTTTCAGGGTTTCTCGCCATATTCTGGGTCCGATAGTGTGAATTTTTAATTTTCACGTTTTTCAGGGTTTCTCTGAATATTCTGGGTCCTGTAGTGTGATTTTTCTAATTTTCCACGTTTTTCAAGTTTTTTCGTTATTCTGTGTCCTACAGTGTGACTTTCTCATTTTCCACCTTTTTCAGGTTTTCTAGCCATATTTGGTGTCCTTCAGAGTGAGTTTTTAATTTTCTATTTTTTTTAAGGTTTCTTGCCATATTCTGGGTCCGATAGAGTGAATTTTTAATTTTCACTTTTTTCAGAGTTTCTCAGCATATTCTGGGTCCTTCAGTGTGAATTTTTAATTTTCCACGTTTTTCAGGTTTTTTCGTCATATTCAGGGTCCTACAGTGTGATTTTCTCATTTCCACGTTTTTCTGGTTTCTTGCCATATTCCAGGTCCTTCAGTGTGAATTTTTAATTTTCTACTTTGTTCAGGTTTTCTTGCCATATTTTGGGTCCTTCAGTGTGAATTTTTAATTGTCCGTGTTTTTCAAGTTTTCTTAGCATATTCTGGGTCCTGCAGTGTTATTTTCTCATTTTCCACGTTTTTCAAATTTTTTCGTAATTCTGGCTCCTACAGTGTGATTTTCTCATTTCCACGTTTTTCAGGTTTTCTTGCCATATCCCAGGTCCTTCAGTGTGAATTTTTAATTTTCCACGTTTTTCAGTATTTCTCGCCATATTCTGGGTTTAAAGTGTGATTTTCTCATTTTCCACTTTTTTCATGGTTTCTTGCCATATTCTGGGTCTGACAGTGTGAATTTTTAATTTTCACATTTCTCAGGGTTTCTCTTCATATTCTGGGTCCTGCAGTGTGATTTTCTCATTTTCCACGTTTTTCAAATTTCTTCATAATTCTGTGTCCTACAGTGTGATTTTCTCATTTTCTGCCTTTTTCAGGTTTTCTTGGAATATTCTGCGACCTACAGTGTGATTTTTAAATTATCCACGTTTTCAAGGTTTCTTGCCATATTCGGGGTCCTTCAGTGTGAATTTTGAATTTTCAACTTTTTTTCAGGTTTTGTCGCCATATTCCAGGTCCTTAAGTGTGAATTTTTAATTTTCATGTTTTTCAGAGTTTCTCTCCATATATTGGGTCCAATAGTGTGAATTTTTAAATTTCACATTTTTTCAGGATTTCTAGGCATATTCTGGGTCCTGCAGTGTGATTTTCTCATTTTCCACCTTTTTCAGGTTTTCTTGCTATA
>NW_028227809.1:0-22778 GCF_978045245.1 Mus caroli | reverse complement strand
GAAAAACCTTGAGAAACGTCTTCAATGAGAAAATCACACTGTAGGACCCAGAATATGGCAAGAAAATCTGAAAAACGTGGAAAATTAAAAAATACACTTGGTAGGACACAGAATATAGCGAGAAACCCTGAAAAATTGAAAATTGAAAACTCACAGTGAAGGAGCCCAAATATAGCAAGAAAACCTGAAAAAGGTGGAAAATGAGAAAATCACACTGCAGGACCCAGAATATGCCTAGAAATCCTGAAAAAATGTGAAATTTAAAAATTCACACTATTGGACCCAATATATGGAGAGAAACTCTGAAAAACATGAAAATTAAAAATTCACACTTAAGGACCTGGAATATGGCAACAAAACCTGAAAAAAAGTTGAAAATTCAAAATTCACACTGAAGGACCCCGAATATGGCAAGAAACCTTGAAAACGTGGATAATTTAAAAATCACACTGTAGGTCGCAGAATATTCCAAGAAAACCTGAAAAAGGCAGAAAATGAGAAAATCACACTGTAGGACACAGAATTATGAAGAAATTTGAAAAACGTGGAAAATGAGAAAATCACACTGCAGGACCCAGAATATGAAGAGAAACCCTGAGAAATGTGAAAATTAAAAATTCACACTGTCAGACCCAGAATATGGCAAGAAACCATGAAAAAAGTGGAAAATGAGAAAATCACACTTTAAACCCAGAATATGGCGAGAAATACTGAAAAACGTGGAAAATTAAAAATTCACACTGAAGGACCTGGGATATGGCAAGAAAACCTGAAAAACGTGGAAATGAGAAAATCACACTGTAGGAGCCAGAATTACGAAAAAATTTGAAAAACGTGGAAAATGAGAAAATAACACTGCAGGACCCAGAATATGCTAAGAAAACTTGAAAAACACGGACAATTAAAAATTCACACTGAAGGACCCAAAATATGGCAAGAAAACCTGAACAAAGTAGAAAATTAAAAATTCACACTGAAGGACCTGGAATATGGCAAGAAACCAGAAAAACGTGGAAATGAGAAAATCACACTGTAGGACCCTGAATATGACGAAAAAACCTGAAAAACGTGGAAAATTAAAAATTCACACTGAAGGACCCAGAATATGCTGAGAAACTCTGAAAAAAGTGAAAATTAAAAATTCACTCTATCGGACCCAGAATATGGCAAGAAACCTTAAAAAAAATAGAAAATTAAAAACTCACTCTGAAGGACACCAAATATGGCTAGAAAACCTGAAAAAGGTGGAAAATGAGAAAGTCACACTGTAGGACACAGAATAACGAAAAAACTTGAAAAACGTGGAAAATTAGAAAAATCACACTACAGGACCCAGAATATTCAGAGAAACCCTGAAAAACGTGAAAATTAAAAATTCACACTATCGGACCCAGAATATGGCGAGAAACCCTGAAAAACGTGGAAAATTAAAAATTCAAACTGAAAGATAATGAATATGGCGATAAAACCTGAAAAATGAGGAAATAAAAACTCACACTGAAGAACCCACAATATGGCGATAAATCCTGGAAAATGTAGAAAATTAAAAACTCACAGTGAGGGACACCAAATATGGCGAGAAAAACCTGAAAAAGGTGGAAAATGGGAATAATCACACTGTAGGACCCAGAATTGCAAAAAACCTTGAGAAACGTCTTCAGTGAGAAAATCACACTGTAGGACCCAGAATATGGCAAGAAAATCTGAAAAACGTGGAAAATTAAAAAACACTCGGTAGGACCCAGAATATAGCGAGAAACCCTGAAAAAAGTTGAAAATTAAAAACTAACAGTGAAGGAGCCCAAATATATTGAGAAAACCTGAAAAAGGTGGAAAATGAGAAAATCACACTGCAGGACCCAGAATATGCCTAGAAATCCTGAAAAAGGTGAAATTTAAGAAATCACACTATTGGACCCAATATATGGCAAGAAACCCTGAAAAACATGAAAATTAAAAATTCACACTGAAGGACCTGGAATATGACGAGAAAACCTGAAAAAAGTTGAAAATTCAAAATTCACACTGAAGGACCCCGAATATGGCCAGAAACACTGAAAAACGTGGGATTAAAACTTCACATTGTAGGACCAGAATATGGCAAGAAACCTTGAAAACGTGGAAAATTAAAAAATCACACTGTAGGTCGCAGAATATTCCAAGAAAAACTGAAAAAGGCAGAAAACGAGAAAATCACACTGTAGGACACAATTATGAAAAAATTTGAAAAACGTGGAAAATGAGAAAATCACACTGCAGGACCCAGAATATGCCAAGAAACCCTGAAAAACGTGAAAATTAAAAATTCACACTGTCGGACCCAGAATATGGCAAGAAACCATGAAAAAAGTGGAAAATGAGAAAATCACACTTTAAACCCAGAATATGGCGAGAAATACTGAAAAACGTGGAAAATTAAAAATTCACACTTAAGGACCTTGAATATGGCAAGAAAACCTGAAAAACATGGAAATGATAAAATCACACTGTAGGAGCCAGAATTACGAAAAAACTTGAAAAACTTGAAAATGAGAAAATAACACTGCAGGACCCAGAATATGCTGAGAAAACTTGAAAAACAAGGAAAATTAAAAATTCACACTGAAGGACCCAGAATATGGCAAGAAAACCTGAACTAAGTAGAAAATTAAAAATTCACACTGAAGGACCTGGAATATGGCAAGAAAATCTGAAAAACGTGGAAATGAGAAAATCACACTGTAGGAGCCAGAATTACGAAAAAACTTGAAAAACGTGGAAAATGAGAAAATAACACTGCAGGACCCAAAATATGCTGAGAAAACTTGAAAAACAAGGAAAATTAAAAATTCACACTGAAGGACCCAGAATATGGCAAGAAAACCTGAACAAAGTAGAAAATTAAAAATTCACACTGAAGGACCTGGAATATGGCAAGAAAACCTGAAAAACGTGGAAATGAGAAAATCACACTGTAGGACCCTGAATATGACGAAAAAACCTGAAAAACGTAGAAAATAAAAAATTCACACAAAAGAACCCGGAATATGGCAAGAAAACCTGAAAAAGGTGGAAAATGAGAAAATCACACTGCAGGACCTAGAATATGCTGAGAAACTCTGAAAAAAGTGAAAATTAAAAATTCACACTATTGGACCCAGAATATGGCGAGAAACCCTGAAAAAAATAGAAAATTAAAAACTCACAGTGAAGGAGCCCAAATATGGCGAGAAAACCTGAAAAAGGTCGAAAATGAGAAAATCACACTGTAGGACCCAGAATTACAAAAAATATGAAAAACATCAAAAATGAGAAAATCACACTGTAGGACCCAGAATATGCCAAGAAACCATGAAAAACTTGGAAAATTAAAAATACACGCTGTAGGACCCAGAATATGGCCAGAAACTTTGAAAAAAGTAGAAAATTAAAAACTCACTCAGAAGGACACCAAATATGGCGAGAAAACCTGAAATAGGTGGAAAATGAGAAAATCACACTGAAGGACACAGAATAAAGAAAAAACTTGAAAAACGTGGAAAATGAGAAAATCACACTACAGGACCCAGAAAATGCCTAGAAATCCTGAAAAATGTGAAATTTAAGAATTCACACTATTGGACAAGAAACCCTGAAAAACATGAAAATTAAAAATTCACACTGAAGGACCTAGAATATGGCGAGAAAACCTGAAAAAAGTTGAAAATTCAAAATTCACACTGAGGGACCCCGAATATGGCGAGAAACACTGAAAAACGTGGAAAATTAAAACTTCACACTGTAGGACCAGAATATGGCAAGAAACCTTGAAAACGTGGAAAAATAAAAAATCACACTGTAGGTCGCAGAATATCCTGAGAAAACCTGAAAAAGGCAGAAAATGAGAAAATCACACTGTTGGACCCAGAATATGACACAAAAAAAAAAACCTGAAAAACGTGGAAAATTAAAAATTCACACTGAAGTACCCAGAATATGGCGAGAAACACTGAAAAAAGTAGAAAATTAAAAACTAACACTGAAGGACCCCAAATATGCCGAAAAATCCTGAAAAATGTGGAAAATGAGAAAATCACACTGTAGGACCAAGAATTATGAAAAAACTTGAAAAACGTGGAAAATGAGATAATCACACTGCACAACACAGAATATGCCGAGAAATCCTGAAAACGTGAAAATTAAAAATTCACACTATCGGACCCAGAATATGGTGAGAAATACTGAAAAAAGTGAAAATTAAAAATTCACACTTAAGGACCCGAAATATGGCGAGAAAACCTGAAACACGAGGAAAATTAAAAACTCACAGTGAAGGACCCAGAATATGGCGAGAAAACCTGAAAAAAGTAGAAAATTAAAAATTCACACTGAAGGACCCAAAATATGCCAAGAAATCCTGAAAACGTGCAAAATTAAAAATACATGCTGTAGGACCCAGAATATGGAAAGAAACCCTGAAAAAAGTAGAAAATTAAAAAGTCACGCTAAAGGACCCCAAATAAGGCGAAAAAACCTGAAAAGGTGGAAAATGAGAAAATCACACTGCAAGACCCAGAATATGCCGAGAAACCCTGAAAAAGGCGAAAATTTAAAATTCACACTGTCAGACCCAGAATATGGATGAGAAACCCTGAAAAAAAGTAGAATATTTAAAACTCACACTGAAGCACCCCAAATATGGCGAGAAAACCTGAAAAAGGTGGAAAATGAGAAAATCACACAGTAAGACACCGAATTACGAAAAAAACATGAAAAAAATCGAAAATGAGAAAATCACACTGTAGGACCCAGAATATGCCGAGAAACAATAAAAAAGGGGAAAATTAAAAATACACGCTGTAGGACCCAGAATATGGCGAGAAATTTTGAAAAAAGTAGAAAATTAAAAACTCTCACTGAAGGACCCCAAATATGGTGAGAAAACCTGAAAAAGGTGGAAAATGAGAAAAATCACACTGTAGGATCCAGAATATGGCAAGAAAACCTGAAAAACGTGGAAAATTAAAAATGCAGTCTGTAGGACCCAGAATATGGCGAGAAACCCCCAAAAGAGTAGAAATATAAAAACCTACAGTGAAGGACACCAAATATGGCAAGAAAACCTGAAAAAGGTGGAAAATTAGAAAATCACTCTGTAAGACCCAGAATTACGAAAAAACATGAAAAGTATCGAAAATGAGAAAATCACACTGTAGGAAACAGAATATGCCGAGAAACAATGAAAAAGGTGGAAAATTAAAAATAGACGCTGTAGGACCCATAATATGGTGAGAAGCTTTGAAAAAAGTAGAAAATTAAAAACTCACACTGAACGACCCCAAATATAGCGAGAAAACCTGAAAAAGGTGGAAAATGAGAAAATCACAGGGTGGGACCCACAATATGCTGAGAAACCCTGAAAAACGTGGACAATTAAAAATACATGCTGTAGGACCCAGAATATGGCCAGAAAACCTGAAAAATTTAGAAAATTAAAAACTCACACTGAAGGACCCCAAATATGGCGATTAACCCTGAAAAAGGTGGAAAATGAGAAAATCACACTGTAGGACCCAGAATATGCTGAGAAACCCTGAATAACTTGGAATATTTAAAAAACACGCTGTAGGACCCATAATATAGGCAGAAACCCTGAAAAAAGTAGAAAATTACAAACTCACTCTGAAGGAACGCAAATATTGCGAGAAAACCTGATAAATGTGGAAAATGCGAAAATCACAGTATAGGACCCAGAATATGCAGAGAAACCTGAAAAAACGTGAAAAATAAAAATTCACACTGTCAGACCAGAATATGGCGAGAAACCATGAAAAAATTGGAAAATTAAAAATTCACACTGTATTACCCAGAATATGGCGAGAAATACTGAAAAACGTGGAAAATTTAAAATTCACACTGAAGGACCTGGAATATTTCATGAAAACCAGAAAAAAGTGAAAATGAGAAAATCCCACTGTAGGACCTAGAATATGAGGAAAAAAACTGAAAACGTGGAAAATTAAAAATTCACATTGAAAAACCCAAATATGGCAAGAAAACCTGAAAAAGTTGGAAAATGAGTATAATCACACTGTAGGACCCAGAATAGCGAAAAAACTTGAAAAACATCGAAAATGAGAAAATCACACTGCAGGACCCAGAATATGCCGAGAAACCCTGAAAAAGGCGAAAATTTAAAATTCACACTGTCAGACCCAGAATATGGATGAGAAACCCTGAAAAAAATTAGAATATTTAAAACTCACACTGAAGCACCCCAAATATGGCGAGAAAACCTGAAAAAGGTGGAAAATGAGAAAATCACACAGTAAGACACCGAATTACGAAAAAAACATGAAAAAAATCGAAAATGAGAAAATCACACTGTAGGACCCAGAATATGCCGAGAAACAATAAAAAAGGGGAAAATTAAAAATACACGCTGTAGGACCCAGAATATGGCGAGAAATTTTGAAAAAAGTAGAAAATTAAAAACTCTCACTGAAGGACCCCAAATATGGTGAGAAAACCTGAAAAAGGTGGAAAATGAGAAAAATCACACTGTAGGATCCAGAATATGGCAAGAAAACCTGAAAAACGTGGAAAATTAAAAATGCAGTCTGTAGGACCCAGAATATGGCGAGAAACCCCCAAAAGAGTAGAAATATAAAAACCTACAGTGAAGGACACCAAATATGGCAAGAAAACCTGAAAAAGGTGGAAAATTAGAAAATCACTCTGTAAGACCCAGAATTACGAAAAAACATGAAAAGTATCGAAAATGAGAAAATCACACTGTAGGAAACAGAATATGCCGAGAAACAATGAAAAAGGTGGAAAATTAAAAATAGACGCTGTAGGACCCATAATATGGTGAGAAGCTTTGAAAAAAGTAGAAAATTAAAAACTCACACTGAACGACCCCAAATATAGCGAGAAAACCTGAAAAAGGTGGAAAATGAGAAAATCACAGGGTGGGACCCACAATATGCTGAGAAACCCTGAAAAACGTGGACAATTAAAAATACATGCTGTAGGACCCAGAATATGGCCAGAAAACCTGAAAAATTTAGAAAATTAAAAACTCACACTGAAGGACCCCAAATATGGCGATTAACCCTGAAAAAGGTGGAAAATGAGAAAATCACACTGTAGGACCCAGAATATGCTGAGAAACCCTGAATAACTTGGAATATTTAAAAAACACGCTGTAGGACCCATAATATAGGCAGAAACCCTGAAAAAAGTAGAAAATTACAAACTCACTCTGAAGGAACGCAAATATTGCGAGAAAACCTGATAAATGTGGAAAATGCGAAAATCACAGTATAGGACCCAGAATATGCAGAGAAACCTGAAAAAACGTGAAAAATAAAAATTCACACTGTCAGACCAGAATATGGCGAGAAACCATGAAAAAATTGGAAAATTAAAAATTCACACTGTATTACCCAGAATATGGCGAGAAATACTGAAAAACGTGGAAAATTTAAAATTCACACTGAAGGACCTGGAATATTTCATGAAAACCAGAAAAAAGTGAAAATGAGAAAATCCCACTGTAGGACCTAGAATATGAGGAAAAAAACTGAAAACGTGGAAAATTAAAAATTCACATTGAAAAACCCAAATATGGCAAGAAAACCTGAAAAAGTTGGAAAATGAGTATAATCACACTGTAGGACCCAGAATAGCGAAAAAACTTGAAAAACATCGAAAATGAGAAAATCACACTGCAGGACCCAGAATATGCCGAGAAACCCTGAAAAAGGCGAAAATTTAAAATTCACACTGTCAGACCCAGAATATGGATGAGAAACCCTGAAAAAAATTAGAATATTTAAAACTCACACTGAAGCACCCCAAATATGGCGAGAAAACCTGAAAAAGGTGGAAAATGAGAAAATCACACAGTAAGACACCGAATTACGAAAAAAACATGAAAAAAATCGAAAATGAGAAAATCACACTGTAGGACCCAGAATATGCCGAGAAACAATAAAAAAGGGGAAAATTAAAAATACACGCTGTAGGACCCAGAATATGGCGAGAAATTTTGAAAAAAGTAGAAAATTAAAAACTCTCACTGAAGGACCCCAAATATGGTGAGAAAACCTGAAAAAGGTGGAAAATGAGAAAAATCACACTGTAGGATCCAGAATATGGCAAGAAAACCTGAAAAACGTGGAAAATTAAAAATGCAGTCTGTAGGACCCAGAATATGGCGAGAAACCCCCAAAAGAGTAGAAATATAAAAACCTACAGTGAAGGACACCAAATATGGCAAGAAAACCTGAAAAAGGTGGAAAATTAGAAAATCACTCTGTAAGACCCAGAATTACGAAAAAACATGAAAAGTATCGAAAATGAGAAAATCACACTGTAGGAAACAGAATATGCCGAGAAACAATGAAAAAGGTGGAAAATTAAAAATAGACGCTGTAGGACCCATAATATGGTGAGAAGCTTTGAAAAAAGTAGAAAATTAAAAACTCACACTGAACGACCCCAAATATAGCGAGAAAACCTGAAAAAGGTGGAAAATGAGAAAATCACACTGTAGGACCCAGAATATGCTGAGAAACCCTGAATAACTTGGAATATTTAAAAAACACGCTGTAGGACCCATAATATAGGCAGAAACCCTGAAAAAAGTAGAAAATTACAAACTCACTCTGAAGGAACGCAAATATTGCGAGAAAACCTGATAAATGTGGAAAATGCGAAAATCACAGTATAGGACCCAGAATATGCAGAGAAACCTGAAAAAACGTGAAAAATAAAAATTCACACTGTCAGACCAGAATATGGCGAGAAACCATGAAAAAATTGGAAAATTAAAAATTCACACTGTATTACCCAGAATATGGCGAGAAATACTGAAAAACGTGGAAAATTTAAAATTCACACTGAAGGACCTGGAATATTTCATGAAAACCAGAAAAAAGTGAAAATGAGAAAATCCCACTGTAGGACCTAGAATATGAGGAAAAAAACTGAAAACGTGGAAAATTAAAAATTCACATTGAAAAACCCAAATATGGCAAGAAAACCTGAAAAAGTTGGAAAATGAGTATAATCACACTGTAGGACCCAGAATAGCGAAAAAACTTGAAAAACATCGAAAATGAGAAAATCACACTGCAGGACCCAGAATATGCCGAGAAACCCTGAAAAAGGCGAAAATTTAAAATTCACACTGTCAGACCCAGAATATGGATGAGAAACCCTGAAAAAAATTAGAATATTTAAAACTCACACTGAAGCACCCCAAATATGGCGAGAAAACCTGAAAAAGGTGGAAAATGAGAAAATCACACAGTAAGACACCGAATTACGAAAAAAACATGAAAAAAATCGAAAATGAGAAAATCACACTGTAGGACCCAGAATATGCCGAGAAACAATAAAAAAGGGGAAAATTAAAAATACACGCTGTAGGACCCAGAATATGGCGAGAAATTTTGAAAAAAGTAGAAAATTAAAAACTCTCACTGAAGGACCCCAAATATGGTGAGAAAACCTGAAAAAGGTGGAAAATGAGAAAAATCACACTGTAGGATCCAGAATATGGCAAGAAAACCTGAAAAACGTGGAAAATTAAAAATGCAGTCTGTAGGACCCAGAATATGGCGAGAAACCCCCAAAAGAGTAGAAATATAAAAACCTACAGTGAAGGACACCAAATATGGCAAGAAAACCTGAAAAAGGTGGAAAATTAGAAAATCACTCTGTAAGACCCAGAATTACGAAAAAACATGAAAAGTATCGAAAATGAGAAAATCACACTGTAGGAAACAGAATATGCCGAGAAACAATGAAAAAGGTGGAAAATTAAAAATAGACGCTGTAGGACCCATAATATGGTGAGAAGCTTTGAAAAAAGTAGAAAATTAAAAACTCACACTGAACGACCCCAAATATAGCGAGAAAACCTGAAAAAGGTGGAAAATGAGAAAATCACAGGGTGGGACCCACAATATGCTGAGAAACCCTGAAAAACGTGGACAATTAAAAATACATGCTGTAGGACCCAGAATATGGCCAGAAAACCTGAAAAATTTAGAAAATTAAAAACTCACACTGAAGGACCCCAAATATGGCGATTAACCCTGAAAAAGGTGGAAAATGAGAAAATCACACTGTAGGACCCAGAATATGCTGAGAAACCCTGAATAACTTGGAATATTTAAAAAACACGCTGTAGGACCCATAATATAGGCAGAAACCCTGAAAAAAGTAGAAAATTACAAACTCACTCTGAAGGAACGCAAATATTGCGAGAAAACCTGATAAATGTGGTAAATGAGAAAATCACAGTATAGGACCCAGAATATGCAGAGAAACCTGAAAAAACGTGAAAAATAAAAATTCACACTGTCAGACCAGAATATGGCGAGAAACCATGAAAAAATTGGAAAATTAAAAATTCACACTGTATTACCCAGAATATGGCGAGAAATACTGAAAAACGTGGAAAATTTAAAATTCACACTGAAGGACCTGGAAAATTTCATGAAAACCAGAAAAAAGTGAAAATGAGAAAATCCCACTGTAGGACCTAGAATATGAGGAAAAAAACTGAAAACGTGGAAAATTAAAAATTCACATTGAAGGACCCAAATATGGCAAGAAAACCTGAAAAAGTTGGAAAATGAGTATAATCACACTGTAGGACCCAGAATAGCGAAAAAACTTGAAAAACATCGAAAATGAGAAAATCACACTGCAGGACCCAGAATATGCTGAGAAACCCGTAAAAACTTGAAAATTAAAAATTCACACTATTGGACCCAGAATATGGCGAGAAACCCTGGAAAAAGTAGAAAATTAAAAACTCACAGTGAAGGACCCCAAATATGGCAAGAAAACCTGAAAAAGGTGAAAAATGAGAAAATCACACTGTAGGACCCAGAATTACGAAAAAACTTGAAAGATGTGGAAAATGAGGAAATCACACTTCAGGACCCAGAATATGCTCTGAAACCCTGAATAACGTGAAAATTAAAAATTCACACTGTCGGACACAGAATATGGTAAGAAAACCTGAAAAACGTTGAAATGAGAAAATCACACTGTAGGACCTAGAATATGCTGAGAAACCCTGAAAAACGTGAAAATAAAATATTCACACTATCGGACCCAGAATATGGCAAGAAAACCTGAAAAACGTAGAAAATTATAAATTCACATTGAAGGACCCAGAATATGGCGAGAAAACCTGAAAAACAAGGAAAATTAAAAACTCACACTGGGCGCGGGACCTGAGACTGCATTAGTTAGGGAAGCAGAAACCGGCCTGAGTAGGGCCACAGGCCTCATCCGGCTGGATCAGCGCCAGGGTAGCAGGAGCGCAGAGTTGCCTGACACCCGCCAGCTACCCACGACCCCCGCTGCAGGATCTTGGGACTGCTGGTGAGTGGAACACAGCTTCTGCTCCAATCCAATTGCGCGGGACCTGAGACTGCATTAGTTAGGGAAGCAGAAACCGGCCTGAGTAGGGCCACAGGCCTCATCCGGCCAGATCAGCACCGGGGTAGCGGGAGCGCAGGGTTGCCTGACACCCGCCAGCTACCCACGACCCCCCCCCCGCAGGATTTTGGGACTGCTGGTGAGTGGAACACAGCTTCTGCTCCAATCCAATTGCGCGGGACCTGAGACTGCATTAGTTAGGGAAGCAGAAACTGGCCTGAGTAGGACCACAGGCCTCATCCGGCTGGATCAGCGCCGGGGTAGCGGGAGCGCAGGGTTGCCTGACACCCGCCAGCTACCCACGACCCCCGCCACAGGATTTTGGGACTGCTGGTGAGTGGAACACAGCTTCTGCTCCAGTCCAATCACGCGGGACCTGAGACTGCTCTGGTTGGGGAGAGAGAAATCAGGCCTACATAGGGCCACAACCCTCCTCAGGTCAGAAAAGCACCCACCGGGGCAGCTGGGACGCAGGGTCTGCTGACACTCGCCAGCTACCCACAACACCCGCCACAGGATCTTAAGACTTCTGGTGAGTGGAGCACAGCTTCTGCTCCAATCCAATTGCGCGGGACCTGAGACTGCATTAGTTAGGGAAGCAGAAACCGGCCTGAGTAGGGCCACAGGCCTCATCCGGCCGGATCAGCACCGGGGTAGCGGGAGCGCAGGGTTGCCTGACACCCGCCAGCTACCCACGACCCCCGCCGCAGGATTTTGGGACTGCTGGTGAGTGGAACACAGCTTCTGCTCCAATCCAATTGCGCGGGACCTGAGACTGCATTAGTTAGGGAAGCAGAAACCGGCCTGAGTAGGACCACAGGCCTCATCCGGCTGGATCAGCGCCGGGGTAGTGGGAGCACAGGGTTGCCTGACACCCGCCAGCTACCCACGACCCCCGCCACAGGATTTTGGGACTGCTGGTGAGTGGAACACAGCTTCTGCTCCAGTCCAATCACGCGGGACCTGAGACTGCTCTGGTTGGGGAGAGAGAAATCAGGCCTACATAGGGCCACAACCCTCTTCCGGTCAGAAAAGCACCGGGGCAGCTGGGGCGCAGGGTCTGCTGACACTCGCCAGCTACCCACCACACCCGCCACAGGATCTTAAGACTTCTGGTGAGTGGAGCACAGCTTCTGCTCCAATCCAATTGCGCGGGACCTGAGACTGCATTAGTTAGGGAAGCAGAAAAACGGCCTGAGTAGGACCACAGGCCTCTTCCGGCTGGACCAGCACCGGGGTACTGTCAGCTACCCACGACCCCCGCCGCAGGATTTAGAGACTGCTGGTGAGTGGAACACAGCTTCTGCTCCAATCTTTAAATAGTGACAACGATAACAACTAACCCCAGAGATTACCAGATGGCGAAAGGTAAACGTAATGATCTTACTAACAGAAACCAAGACCACTCACCATCATCAGAACCCAGCACCCCCACTTCGCCCAGTCCAGGGCACCCCAACACACCGGAAAAGCTAGACACGGATTTAAAAGCATATCTCCTGATGATGATAGAGGACTTCAAGAAGGACTTTAATAACACACTTAAAGAAATGCAGGAGAACACTGCTAAAAAGGCAGAAGACAATAAAGAGGAAGCACAAAAATCCCTTAAAGAATTGCAGGAGAACACTGCTAAAGAGTTACAAATCCTTAAAGAAAAAAATGATAACATAATCAAACAGGTAGAAGTCCTTACAGAAAAACAGGAAAACACATCCAAACAGATGATGGAAATGAACAAAACCATACTAGACCTAAAAAGGGAAGTAGACACAATAAAGAAAACCCAAAGTGAGGCAACACTGGAGATAGAAACCCTAGGAAAGAAATCTGGAACCATAGATACGAGCATCAGCAACAGAATACAAGAGATGGAAGAGAGAATCTCAGGTGCAGAAGATTCCATAGAGAACATCGGCACAACAATCAAGGAAAATGTAAAATGCAAAAAGATCCTAACTCAAAACATCCAAGAAATACAGGACATAATGAGAAGACCAAACCTACGGATAATAGGAGTGGATGAGAATGAAGATTTTCAACTCAAAGGACCAGCAAACATCTTCAACAAAATTATAGAAGAAAACTTCCCAAATCTAAAGAAAGAGATGCCCATGAACATACAAGAAGCCTACAGAACTCCAAATAGACTGGACCAGAAAAGAAATACCTCCCGACACATAATAATCAGAGCAACAAATGCTCTAAATAAAGATAGAATACTAAAAGCAGTAAGAGAAAAAGACCAAGTAACATATAAAGGCAAGCCTATCAGAATTACACCAGACTTTTCACCAGAGACTATGAAAGCCAGAAGATCCTGGACGGATGTTATACAGACACTAAAAGAACACAAATTCCAGCCCAGGCTACTATACCCAGCCAAACTCTCAATTAACATAGATGGAGAAACCAAAGTATTCCACGACAAAACCAAATTCACACATTATCTCTCCACGAATCCAGCCCTTCAAAGGATAATAACAGAAAAAAACTAATACAAGGACAGGAACCACGCCCTAGAAACAACAAGAAGGTAATCCCTAAACAAACCTAAAAGAAGACAGCCACAAGAACAGAATGCCAACTTTAACAACAAAAATAACAGGAAACAACAATTACTTTTCCTTAATATCTCTTAATATCAATGGACTCAACTCCCCGATAAAAAGACATAGACTAACAAACTGGCTACACAAACAAGACCCAACATTTTGCTGCTTACAGGAAACTCATCTCAGAGAAAAGGATAGACACTACCTCAGAATGAAAGGCTGGAAAACAATTTTCCAAGCAAATGGCATGAAGAAACAAGCTGGAGTAGCCATTCTAATATCTGATAAGATTGACTTCCAACCCAAAGTCATTAAAAAAGACAGGGAGGGACACTTCATACTCATCAAAGGTAAAATCCTCCAAGAGGAACTATCAATCCTGAATATCTATGCTCCAAATACAAAGGCAGCCACATTCATTAAAGAAACTTTAGTAAAGCTCAAAGCACACATTGCACCTCATACAATAATAGTGGGAGACTTCAACACACCACTTTCACCAATGGACAGATCATGGAAACAGAAACTAAACAGGGACACAGTGAAACTAACAGAAATTATGAATCAAATGGATCTGGCAGATATCTACAGAACATTCTATCCTAAAACAAAAGGATATACCTTCTTCTCAGCACCTCATGGTACCTTCTCCAAAATTGACCACAAAATTGGTCACAAAACAGGCCTCAACAGATATAAAAATATTGAAATTGTCCCATGCATCCTATCAGATCACCATGGACTAAGGCTGATCTTCAATAACAAAATAAATAATAGAAAGCCAACCTTCACGTGGAAACTGAACAACACTCTTCTCAATGATACCTTGGTCAAGGAAGGAATAAAGAAAGAAATTAAGGACTTTTTAGAGTTCAATGAAAATGAAGCCACAACATACCCAAACTTATGGGATGCAATGAAAGCATTTTTAAGAGGAAAACTCATAGCTCTGAGTGCCTCCAAAAGGAAACTAGAGAGAGCACACATTAGCAGCTTGACAACACACCTAAAAGCACTAGAACAAAAGGAAGCAAATTCACCCAAGAGGAGTAGACGGCAGGAAATAATCAAACTCAGGGGTGAAATCAACCAAGTGGAAACAAGAAAAACTATTCAAAGAATCAACCAATCAAGGAGCTGGTTCTTTGAGAAAATCAACAAGATAGATAAACCCTTAGCCAGACTCACTAGAGGGCACAGGGAAAGCATCCTAATTAACAAAATCAGAAATGAAAAAGGAGACATAACAACAGATCCCGAAGACATCCAAAACACCATCAGATCCTTCTACCAAAGGCTATACTCAACAAAACTGGAGAACCTGGATGAAATGGAGAAGTTCCTAGACAGATACCAGGTACCAAAGTTGAATCAAGATCAGGTTAATGATCTAAACAGCCCTATATCCCCCAAAGAAATAGAAGCAGTCATTAATAGTCTCCCAACTAAAAAAAGCCCAGGACCAGATGGGTTTAGTGCAGAGTTCTATCAGACCTTCAAAGAAGATCTAATCCCAGTTCTTCACAAACTATTCCACAAAATAGAAACAGAAGGTACTCTACCCAACTCATTCTATGAAGCCACAATTACTCTGATACCTAAACCACAAAAAGACCCAACAAAGATAGAAAACTTCAGACCAATATCCCTTATGAATATTGATGCAAAAATCCTCAATAAAGTTCTTGCTAACCGAATCCAAGAACACATCAAAACAATCATCCATCCTGACCAAGTAGGTTTCATCCCAGGGATGCAGGGATGGTTCAATATACGGAAATCCATCAACGTAATCCAGTATATAAACAAACTCAAAGACAAAAACCACATGGTCATCTCCTTAGATGCAGAAAAAGCATTTGACAAGATCCAACACCCATTCATGATAAAAGTCTTGGAAAGATCAGGAATTCAAGGCCCATACCTTAACATGATAAAAGCAATCTACAGCAAACCAGTAGCCAACATCAAATTAAATGGTGAGAAGCTTGAAGCAATCCCTCTAAAATCAGGGACTAGACAAGGCTGTCCACTTTCTCCATACCTATTCAACATTGTACTTGAAGTCCTAGCCAGAGCAATTCGACAACAAAAGGAGATCAAAGGGATACAAATTGGAAAAGATGAAGTCAAAATATCACTTTTTGCAGATGATATGATAGTATATATAAGTGACCCTAAAAATTCCACCAGAGAACTCCTAAGCCTGATAAACAGCTTCGGTGAAGTAGCTGGATATAAAATTAACTCAAACAAATCAATGGCCTTTCTCTACACAAAGAATAAACAGGCTGAGAAAGAAATTAGGGAAACAACACCCTTCTCAATAGTCACAAATAATATAAAATATCTTGGCGTGACTCTAACTAAGGAAGTGAAAGATCTGTATAATAAAAACTTCAAGTCTCTGAAGAAAGAAATTATAGAAGATCTCAGAAGATGGAAAGATCTCCCATGCTCATGGATTGGCAGGATCAACATTGTAAAAATGACTATCTTCCCAAAAGCAATCTACAGATTCAATGCAATCCCCATCAAAATTCCAAATCAATTCTTCAACGAATTAGAAAGTGCAATCTGCAAATTCATCTGGAAGAACAAAAAACCTAGGATAGCAAAAACTCTTCTCAAGGATAAAAGAACCTCTGGTGGAATCACCATGCCGGACCTAAAGCTCTACTACAGAGCAATTGTGATAAAAACTGCATGGTACTGGTATAGTGACAGACAAATAGACCAATGGAATAGAATTGAAGACCCAGAAATGAACCCACACACCTATGGTCACTTGATCTTCGACAAGGGAGCTAAAAACATCCAGTGGAAGAAAGACAGCATTTTCAACAAATGGTGCTGGCACAACTGGTTGTTAACATGTAGAAGAATGCGAATCGATCCATTCCTATCTCCTTGTACTAAGGTCAAGTCTAAGTGGATCAAGGAACTTCACATAAAACCAGAGACACTGAAACTTATAGAGGAGAAAGTGGGGAAAAGCCTTGAAGATATGGGCACAGGGGAAAAATTCCTGAATAGAACAGTAATGGCTTGTGCTGTAAGATCGAGAATTGACAAGTGGGACCTCATGAAACTACAAAGCTTCTGCAAGGCTAAAGACACCATCAATAAGACAAAAAAACCACCAACAGACTGGGAAAGGATCTTCACCTATCCTAAATCAGATAAGGGACTAATATCCAATATATATAAAGAACTCAAGAAGGTGGACTCCAGAAAGTCAAATAACCCCATTAAAAAATGGGGCTCAGAACTGAACAAAGAATTCTCACCTGAGGAATACCGAATGGCAGAGAAGCACCTGAAAAAATGTTCAACATCCTTAATCATCAGGGAAATGCAAATCAAAACAACCCTGAGATTCCACCTCACACCAGTCAGAATGGCTAAGATCAAAAATTCAGGTGACAGCAGATGCTGGCGAGGATGTGGAGAAAGTGGAACACTCCTCCATTGTTGGTGGGATTGCAAGCTTGTACAACCACTCTGGAAATCAGTCTGGCGGTTCCTCAGAAAATTGGACATAGTACTACCGGAGGATCCAGCAATACCTCTCCTGGGCATATATCCAGAAGATGTCCCAACCGGTAAAAAGGACACATGCTCCACTATGTTCATAGCAGCCCTATTTATAATAGCCAGAAGCTGGAAAGAACCCAGATGTCCCTCAACAGAGGAATGGATACAGAAATTATGGTACATTTACACAATGGAGTACTACTCAGCTATTAAAAAGAATGAATTTATGAAATTCCTAGCCAAATGGATGGACCTGGAGGGCATCATCTTGAGTGAAGTAACACAATCACAAAAGAACTCACACAATATGTATTCATTGATAAGTGGATATTAGCCCAAAACTTAGGATACCCAAGATATAAGATACAATTTGATAAACGCATGAAACTCAAGAAGAATGAAGACCAAAGTGTGGACACTGTGCACCTTCTTAGAATTGGGAACAAAACACCCAGGGAAGGAGTTACAGAGACAAAGTTCGTAGCTGTGATGAAAGGATGGACCATTTAGAGACTGCTGTATCCAGGGATCCGTCCCATAATCAGCTTCTAAACGCTGACACCATTGCATACACTAGTAAGATCTTGCTGAAAGGACCCAAATATAGCTGTCTCTTGTGAGATGATGCCGGGGCCTAGCAAACACAGGAGTGGATGTTCACAGTCAGCTATTGGATGTATCACAGGGCTCCCAATGGAGAAGCTAGAGAAAGTACCCAAGGAGCTAAAGGGATCTGCAACCCTATTGTTGGAACAACATGATGTACTAACCAGAACCCTGGAGCTCTTGTCTCTAGATGCATATGTATCGGAAGATGGCCTAGTCGGCCATCAATGGAAAGAGAGGCCCATTGGACTTGCAAACTTTATATGCCCCAATATAGGGGAATGCCAGGGCCAAAAGAATGGGAATGGGTGGGTAGGGAAGTGGGGGGCGCTATGGGGGACTTTTGGGATAGTATTGGAAATGTAATTGAGGAAAATATGTAATAAAAATATTTAAAAATAAATAAATAAATAAATGTACCTTGATAAAGTTCAAAAAAAAAAAAGTCCTGGAGAGATTGGGAATGCAAGGGACATATCTAACACACACACAAAAAAAAAAAAGAAAGCAATGAAATGGCAGAGGGGGGGGTTTAAGGGAGAGGGAGTATCCTAAATGGGATACTAGACCCAAAAAAGAACATTTGTGAACAAATTTTAGAAACCCAAAACTCTCAAGTCACAAACCAATGTTTATTTCTGTTTGACAACAACACAGTAATTACGAACGATGTTAACATGAGGAATATACTGTTAATCTTGTCATCCTGACAGCATTTAGGATCACCTAGGAGACATACCTCTGGCTGTCTCTATGAGGGGGGTTTCAGAGAGATTTGACAGAACTGGAAAGATCCATACGAGTGTAGGCCTAAACAGCTTTTAACTGGTCATTGTGTAACTTAGTTTGGTTTGGTTTTTTAAGGAGAAAAAAATAGGTTTTTGCTGACACCCAAGTGAGTTGTTGGGTTCAGGCAGAGGTATAAAGGTATAAAGTCTACCAAGACTAAGGAGTTGCCTGGCCAGAAGGCGCCAGTTGCCCTGTCAACAATCACTGAACTCAACAAGACAGCACAAACCAGAAACAAAAGAGGAATACATCACCAGTCCTCAGTGTGGGGAGGCAGAGACTTTGGGGCTAATGCCAGAAGGCCAGGGGCACTCACCTATCCAGGCAATAAACACACCTAGGAACAGCTTCAGAGAACTGGCTTCATTTATTGGGGAATTCGGGGTATTTATGCCCCTGGGGAGGTGGTCTGAGTCTCCAGGGCACGGTTTGTGTGGCCAGGTGGTATTGACCAGGTCAGATTGTTGGAAGAGGCTTCATCTGCATACTCAGGGGCTGCAGGATCTGAGAGGAAAACCTTAGAAAGTCAGACAAGGAGTGAAACTTCATAGTAGCCAGGGTAATGGAATTTTACCAGGGGTGATGGTGGGAGAGCTGGCTTTATGATACCAGGTTGGAAGAGGGGAGGGAGCCAACTCCTGCCATCCTCATCTGAGATATCTGGGGTTGAAGCTCTCCCGGACCCTTCCTCCACAATCCTGGGCTAGTATGGTCCACAGGGAGTACTGAGCACCAGTATGCATCTCTCTCTACTTCCTGACTACAGATGTGACCAGCCATCTGATGCTTCAGCCTCCGGAGCTACAGTGGCTCTCAGTGTCACTGTTTCCCCACAATGATGACTGTACCCTCAAACCTCGAGTCTTTCTTATATTGCCAATTAAAGCCTTTCCTTGACAAAAAAAAAAAAAAAAAACCTCACACTGAAGGACCCAGAATATGGCGAGAAAACCTGATAAAAGCAGAAAATTATAATCTCAAACAGAAGTAACCCTAATATGGCGAGAAAAACTGTAAAAGGTGGAAAATGAGAAAATCACACTGAAGGACCCAGAATATGGCAAGAAAACCTGAAAAACATGGAGAATTAAAAATACACGTGGTAGGACCGAGAATATGGTGAGAAACCCTAAAAAAAGTAGAAAATTACAAACTCACACTGAAGGACCCCAAATATGGCAAGAAAAATTGGGAAAGGTACAGTATGAGAAAATCACACTGCAGGACCCAGAATATGGCGAGAAACCCTGAAAAACGTGGAAAATTAAAAATTCACACTGAAGGACCCGGGATATGGCCAGACCCTGAAAAACGAGGAAAATTAAAAACTCACACTGAAGGATACCTAATATTGCCAGAAAACCAGAAAAAGGAGGAAAATGAGAATAATCACACTGAAGGACAGAGAATATGCTGATAAACCTTGAAAAAACTTGGAAATTTTAAAATACAAGCTGTAGGACCCAGAATATGGCGAGAAACCCTGAAAAGGGTGGAAAATGAGAAAATCACACTGAAGGACCCAGAATTACGAAAAAACTTGAAAAACGAGGAAAATGAGAAAATCACACTGCAGGACCCAGAATATTCTCAGAAACCCAGAAAAACGTGAAAATTAAAAATTCACACTGTCGGACACAGAATATGTCGAGAAGCCCTGAAAAAAAGTAGAAAATTAAAAACTCACAGTGAAGGAAAAAATCACAAAAATCACACTGTAGGACCCATAATATGACGAATAAATCTTAAAAACGTGGAAAATTAAAAATTCACAGTGAAGGACCAGGAATATGGCGAGAAAACCTGAAAAACGAGGAAAATTAAAAAACTTGCACTGTAGGACCCAGAATATGGCGAGAAAACCTGAAAAAGGTGAAAATAAGAAAATCACACTGTAGGACCCAGAATTGCTAAAAAACTTGTAAAAAGTGGAAAATGAGAAAATCACACTGTAGGACCCAGAATATTCCGAGAAACCCTGAAAAACGTGAAAATTAAAAATTCACACTGTCGGGTCCAGAATATGGCGAGAAACCATGAAAAAAGTGGAAAATTAAAAATTCACACTGTATTACCGAGAATATGGCGAGAAATACTGAAAAACGTGGAAAATTAAAAATTCACACTGAAGTTCCCAGAATATGGCAAGAAAACCTGAAAAAAGTGGAAAAATAGAAAATCACATGTAGGACCCAGAATTGCGAAAAAAAACTTGAAAAAGTAGGAAAATGAGAAAATCACACTGCAGGACGCAGAATATGCTAAGAAACCCTGAAAAACGTGGAAAATTAAAAATTCACACTGAAGGACCCAGAATATGGCGAGAAAACCTGAAAAACGTGGAAATGAGAAAATCAATCTGCAGGATCTAGGACTTGGAATATGATGAGAAACCCTGAAAAAGTCAGAAAATTAGAAAATCATACTGTAGGACTTGGAATATGGTGAGAAACCCTGAAAATGTCAAAAAATGAGAAAATCACGCAGTAAGACTCAGAATATGGTGAGAAACACAGAAAAAGTCTTAAAATGAGAAAATCACACTGTAGGACCAGAATATAGTGATAAACCCTGAAAATTTCGAAAAATGAGAAAATGACACTGTAGGAGCTGGAATATATTGAGAAACCCTGAAAAAGTCGAAAAATGAGAAATTCACACTGTAGGACCTGGAATATGGTGAGAAACCCTGAAAAAGTCGAAAAATAAGAAAATCACACTTGTAGGACCTCCAATATGGTGAGAAACCCTGAAAAAGTCGAAAAATGAGAAAATCACACACTAGGACCCAGAATATGGTGAGAAACCCTGAAAAAGATGAAAAATGAGAATATCAAACTGTAGGACCTGGAATATGGTGAGAAACACTGAAAAAGTCAAAAAATGAGAAAATCACACTTTAGGACATGGAATATGATGAGAAAACCTGAAAGAGTCAAAAAATGAGAAAATCACACTGTGGGAGCTGGAATATGGTGAGAAAACACTGAAAAAGTCTAAAAATGAGAAAATCACACATTAGGACCTGGAATATGGTGAGAAACCCTGATCAGTCGAAAAATAAGAAAATCAAACTTGTAGTACATGCAATATGGTGAGAAACCCTGAAAAAATCGAAAAATGAGAAAATCACACTGTAGGACTTGGAATAAGATGAGAAACCGTGAAAAAGTCAAAAAATGAGTAAAATACACTGAAGGAGCTGGAATATGGTGAGAAACCCTGAAAAAGTCGAAAAATAAGATATTCACACTTGTAGGACCTGCAAGAAGGCGAGAAATTCTGAAAAAGTCAAAAAATGAGAAAATCACATGGTAGGACATGGAATATGATGAGAAAACCTGAAAAAGTCGAAAAATGAGAAAATCACACTGTAGGAGCTGGAATATGGTGAGAAACCCTGAAAAAGTCAAAAAATGAGAAAAATCACACTGTAGGACCTGGAATATGGTGAGAAAATATGAAAAAGTCGAAAAATGAGAAAATCACACTCTAGGACTTAGAATATGATGAGACAACCTGAAAAAGTAAAAAAATGAGAAAATCACACTGTAGGACTTGGAATATGGTGAGAAACCCTGAAATAATCGAAAAATGAGAAAATCACGCAGTAGGACCTGGAATTTGGTGAGAACCACTGAAAAAGTCTTAAAATGAGAAAATCACACTGTCGGAACTGGAATATGGTGAGAAACCCTGAAAAAGTCAAAAAATGAGAAAAATCACAGAGTAGTACATGGAATATGTTGAGAAACTCTGAAAAAGTCGAAAAATGAGAAAATGACAGTGTAGTACATGGAATATGTTGAGAAAACCTGAAATATTCGAAAAATGAGAAAATGACAATGTAGAACCTGGAAT